>NC_090913.1:8898326-9196731 GCF_040956055.1 Brachionichthys hirsutus
AGAGAGGGGGGGGGGGGGGGGGGGGGGGGGGGGGGCATGGCGTTGCTTTCTCCAGTATCAGACCATGTGCAGCTGTGTGAGAGGAAGCTCCTCTGTGTGAGAATCATTTTATCTTCTGGGTGATAATAGCCCCCAGGGGAAATCTACCTAGGTGGTCCTAACCTCCGTCTGCAGAGCCATGTGAGTCTCTAGCGGTGGGAGGCCTTTGTTCCTGTCTGCATGCTCCGGTGCCCCCCCCCCCCCCCCCCCCCGTGAGTCTATGCCTCATCCCGGGGCTTTCGACCGAACTCAGAGGAAAAATAACCGTGACCCCCCCCCTCCAGATTTAAGCATAGCCTGCATTTAGTCGATGGAAATAGAATCACAGGGGAGCGAAGTCAGGAGATGTGGGTGTTTGAGGGATGATGGCGGGAATCTATTGATTCATCTATCTCAATTTGATCTGAACACTGTGCTCACATCTGTCAGGAGGAAAGGCAGCAACGGCTCAACCGGGTACATCTCGTCTGCATTTCTCTCCCTGCAACGAGAAAATTAACGCCACATTTTACAAGAAAAGAAGACAAACACTAAGCTCTATATCATAAGATATTTCTACAGAGCATACTTTCCCTGTCGGAGCATTTGGACGTCTCTGCAAAGTGAAGACACAAAAACGAGCCAAAGATGTTTCTCAGAAGAATTAGGAGGAATAAAAAAATAAAATAAAAAAAATTCTGACCAGGAAATGGGAGGCACACAACCGCGCCTCCGAGAGGTGCTTTTGATGGGCTCCCACAGACGGTTGAGGTAAACGTCATACCTCTGAGGCCTTTAAAGCACGGAGAGGAAGACTCAGTCAGAAATTGAGGAGAGACTCAGAGAGAGAGAGAGCAACAGAGTGATGGATAGAAAGAGAGAGAGAAAGAGAGCGAAAGAGGAGGAGGGAGCAACTTGGGAAAATAAACCCTGCATGTGAGATGAGTTTGGCAGTGATGCGCCACAGCGCAGCAACAACCTTGGCAGCATTTACTTAGAAACCTGCCTCATTTCCTCCTGCAGGCCGTGATGCATGGTTCCCCCCCCCCCCCACACACACACACACACACACACACACACACACACGCACACGTTATCCTTTACCCGGGATTTGACGCTCATCGACCTGGTTTATGCCGCTTTCTCCGGATACAGTCGAGCGATCCCTCATTCCTTCGCAGCAGCCTGCTAATTGGAGAGCACAGACCCTTAATTATTCAATTAGTAACTTTTGCTGCAGGAAGGCCGACTCCTGGCACATGGGTGGGGCAGATGACAGCAACACACCAGCGTTCTCACAAAGCCTCTGGGTGGGACGTAGCGCCCCTGCCTGTAGGCTCCAGAAATGAAAGTTCGTTCATATTCCGTGGCTTTTAAAGCTTCCTTCAGATAGAAGAAATGACACTGGAGATGCATGGTATAATTCCGAATACACCAACAACCTGTAAGGCGTGCGATCTCTCCTGGGATTAATCCCTCCATCCCAGAGAGCGCGTTCCACAAAAGGCAATTGTTGGTGTGTTTTCTTCAAGCTGGGAATCTCAAGCATGCGGGAGGCAGCCTGGAAATAACGCACCTGCTGCGGATGCCGATACTCAATAGCGGAAGAAGCAGTTCTGTTCTGTTTCTGAAGTATATGGAATGCCATCATATCCCATTTTCTGCTCGTAAAAAGACCTGCATCCAGAATCCAACACGAGTGAAGCTAGAACAAACAATGCATCACTCCCTCCCAATCGCTGAGTCTTTTTTGACAATGCTGCATAAATGATTCTTCTCTGTTGGAAGGTGTTTCGAGTAATTGGAGATTGGCAGATTTGGCATTAGCACGACTTGAAGATAAACTATTTCGAGCTTTCATCAGTCCTTACTGGTCCTTACTGGAACCCATCCGAAAGGTCACGAGCCCTCATGGAAGGCTTGTCACCCTTTAATGGGCTCAGATCCGTTTGAAAGTTTTTCATCTCTGGAATTAGACTTGATGTTTGAACATTAAATTAACTGGAAAAAATTATATATATTTCACATCTGCTAATTGCTCAAATTATATGCAAATAATCACAAACTCCTCAAGACACTTTAATTCGGTTACCCCAAGGTTGAGGAACTCTTCTTTCCTCCTAATCCAATTTGAAACCGTTTTTCTTGGATGTTCATCAATCATTTTCATCCATCAGTGAGGCAACTGCACAGTTAACGAAAATTATTCCATAAAACGAAACCTAAATTTACTTACTGCGAATTGATTGAGCTTCTGTGTCAGTCTTCGGTTCGGAGACGCCTCTGTTTTTGTGCTAATATGTGCAAACACCGTTGCCACGCTTATCTGTGAAAGCGGGTGGGCAAACATCTTGCAGTAAACACAAACATCTCGGAGGCACCGCATTAAGTCCGTGAGTCACATTCAGGATGTGACTCAGTTTTAAGCGGCCCGTAGCCACGCCGTGCACGCGCCCGAGCTTTGTTTCATCGCTTGTGCAATTTCATGTCAATATCTGCCACCCAAAACTCACAGCCAGTCGCTCCAAGGCCCAATTTACACCACATGCGATCTGTATCTGGTCAGTTTATCTGCGTAATGGCATCTAATCACAAGCCTGGCATTAATAAGTGCTCTCTTTATCACAGTGTGGCCCACATTATCAGAGCACATCAGAATTTGATATGCAAAGCAATCAGGCAGAGACTTATCAGCACGTACGGCGCCAGGTGGTGAAAATCGATGCTGCTGCGTAGACTCTTACTATTCCGGGGCCGGGCTGCCGATGGTCACGATGATAATTCACGCCGTGCATTAAGATGCATTCTCCCTTTAGCCGCACGTCATACTCAAATACAGATTGCATGAAATTATCAGGTGTAAATGATAGAACCGGTTGAGCGTGATGAGTTTGATCAGCAATATGAACATTGAAATGTAAAGAAACAAAAAGGTTGGAGTTCATAGCGATGAACAGCAAAGACTGAGGCGATAAAATGTATATGGAAAAGGAAGTGGGCGGGCAAAAAGTCAGACACATTGATCATTCCATTAATATCAGGTAAAAGAAATCCAAGTCGTTATTCTCAAAGAGCTGTCGAACCTTTATTGGCTGTTGACTCAACCTCTAAGACACGGCTTTTTGCTTTGAGGCCAAGCCCACAAAGGCAGACGAATCCGTCTCCTGCACTATAGAAAAGCAAAAATTCTTGTAATGTAAATCTTTTATATTACATTGAAGTCCATCTAAATGAAAGTGGCCATTTCTTGGATTCATTTTTGGTGTCCTGAGGAAAATATCTGGTTCTTTATCCGGTAAATGGTCGTCTGTTTGCTAACTAAATGCATCTGCCTCATGCTTCAGGTTGAGTGGGTCGTGCAAAGGGATTTTTTTCTGTGTTTTTTTGCTGACATCAGCAGCCTGCTGTGCCGTATAGACACGATGAGAACAGAGGGGTGGACAAGAACAATAAAGTTACTGGCTGGACGCCTCAGAAAGGAGCTCATATACCAACTATCCACTCATATACCCCACTAGATGTGGGGAACCGTCACTTATCCCCTTATTATGCATATTTGCTCCATATTATTAGAATACAGCGATTGTAGCCAAATTACTTTTTTCTTTATAATTTTTTCGATGGCGTAGTGGTTAGCACTGTCGCCTCACAGCAAGAAGGTACCAGGCTCCTATCTGTGCAGAATTTTGTATGTTTTCCACACGTGGGTTTTCTCCGGTTATAGGACCGGAGAAAAGGATATAGGCGCCAGCAACTCCCGTGACTTGCACAGAAGAAGAGCGGTAGAAAATGGATGGCCTAAAATATGATGGGCGCCAATTTAGTCTTCTGCTCTGCAGGTTATTGCCATGAGGTTAAAACGTGTGCCATGCATTCCGTAATTATTTGGAGCATGATTTTAAAAGTGCGTGTTGCATTTTATCTAAAGCGGTGAAGTGAAAAATCCTTTTGGGCTCAGTTTAAAAGTTCAGCGTTTATTCTGAGACTGGTGTCAGAAGGCGGTTCGAATTGCGGTCGCCTCTTTCCGAATCCAATACAAAACCACGCTGCTTTGGACGCTTCCGTGAATTGTGATTGTTGAGAGAAATACCCCGGACACACTATTCCCTTTCATGCCATGCATTTGAAAGGTGCATTCGTGCGTCTCCCGAAGTCCTGACAGATGAAAACACAGACACAGGTGCACTTTTACACTCAGTGTCAGTCTCTCTGGGAGGCAGGAAAGCAAAAGAAAGGGGGGTGGGGGGGGGCATCTCTGAAAAACACGGTATAGCAGCGGTGGAAGGGCAGAAGTGGCAGGATGGGAACTGCTGCCAGACACATTACAAGGAGCTCTAATGAGGGGAGCCCACGCTCTCATCGCCCCCACCGCCGCCGCCACAGAGGAACGCGAGGCGGGAATTAATTGTGAGGGCGATGATGGCGAGGGAGCTGAGGAGCAGGTCATTACTGCACGCCTCCTCCTGGAGCGCCCCGGGCAGAGCGTGGAACGCCACGCTACTTGCACAATTCCCATGATCCCACAGGCGGGGGGGGGGGGGGGGGGGGGGGGGGGGGGGGGGTAGATAGCAGGAGGGAGAAGCGATGATGGGCACGCAGAGAGAGAGAGAGGGGAGAGGATTCTGCATGAGGAAGGCGACTTCCTCTCAATGCAAATACATGGAATTATTATTTTCTTTATCAACAACAGTAAAAAATATATAATAATAATAAAAAATGTGACAAAATGACATTAAAAGGTGAACACTGTTGAATAAAATATTTTTTTAAAGGCACAATAAAGTTCTAAGAACAATGACAAATAAAAAATTTTACCCGACGCCTCGTCGCCGATTGAAAAAAAAAATAGAAATAAAACGAGTTCACGTGGAGGTAATGATCAGATTTCCTGCCGCTTCACGGTGTAAAACGCGACCGTCGTTTCTCTTTGTGTGGTTTGTTGCCCTTCTGAAACCCGTGACATTGGAGCGAACGCGTTGGACACATCGCCCTCTAGTGGACGTTCGATGTATGTAGGAGATGCGTATCACAACTGCAGACAAAAACAGCTCACCTTCCCGTTTTTTCCGGAACAACAGGTGTTAGGGAAGTAGAACGATTGAATAATTAATGAGTCGTGCGTGTATCTGCACAGACATGTCTTTATTGGAACAATGAAAAAAAAAAAACACACACACTGCACTGTGTTCCAGTGGATGTGGTAAATTAATACATACACGAATTAAAATCGAGATGTGAATCCAGGTAAAAGTCAATTATTATATTCACGTATGTCAGCACAAGAGATGTAAATAAAAGCGCAAGATTATCTGAAAGGATTTAAACTAAACACCTCCCGTCTGCGCAAATTGGATTATTAGTTGCTGCAAAAATTTTGCATTTTCTCCTTAGAAATGGAAAATTTATTATGAGTCAGCAGCTGAATAAAAAAAATAATAGAAACACACGTTAACACTAAGCGACGTTTCCCTTGCATAAAGAGACATATCTCTTTGATGATGTATTTAACGACCGCATTTGGTGCTTTTCCTTTTACCCGACTTTAATGACTAGAAAGCCTAATGAGACCAGTGTGTTGCCGTGGGGATGGCCAAGCTCATTGGATTAGCACATAAAATTATTTCGGGCCATATCTCCCTGAATAGAAATATAATTAGGGTGAAGCGCTTTTTAAAAGCAAGCTTTCAGCTCATTACTGCCATGTTTGTGTTTTTCTTTTGTTTTCTGTTTTCCAAAAATCCTTCTTCGTGCCGGAAAGGGATGCATTTTGACATGACCCTGCAAAAAGACATCTGCAGTACAAGTGAAGCTGAATCTCAGCAAAAGGTTAACCTTCATCTCAGCATCAATTAAAAAGCTTCCGAGTCTGTATAAGAAATTGTATATAAATGCTTAAATCCAATCCAACACCTGGTTAATCAGGTAAGCAACATCTGGAGTGAAAATTTCCCATTACAGGATTTCACCGATCGGTTACGGGGCAACCTTGACCAGAATAAAACCAATCTTAAATCCTGCAGATTGCTTGACCCCAGTGCAGGGAGGATGTAGCTCGCCCAGGAGGAAGCCTTTATCACAACATCAGAGAGCTACAAAGCATCTCGGCTCTACAAGCATCCTCCGCTCGATAATCTGTGAGTCATCACCAACCTGTGCCACTGCAGGATTGAAGGTCAAACGTTGGCGCACGGCACGCTGATCCGGACATCCTCCCCCTGCTTGCTGCTTGCTGTAAACTGCTCCCCCACCCCCGCCCGACACACCTGCTGGGTTCTAGCGCCCTTCCTGCACAGCTTGTGCCTAAGAAACAGAGGTTGCAACAGTTTTTTCGTGCTTAATGATGTGTTGGATGGAGGAGAGATTGATGGCTGCAGATAGAGGAGTGGAATGGATGGATGAAAGAATAAACCACAGGCCATAAAACTCTGCAAAAAGAGCAGGCGGCAGAATGATATGATGCTCAGCGTCAAAGATGAGTGAGGAGCTGTTCTTGTCTTGCGCCAGCGTTTTTTGAAATGATTGGATTTTTCGATGTAATCCAATATTACAATAATTGCTTACAATTCCCCCCCCCCCCCCCCCCCAATTTATACATTCCCAGGGTTAAGATATTACGAGCACAATTGAAAATTCAAATTCAAGAGGCTACATTAGGAAACTCTTTCATAAAACGTTGCATCACGTATGTGAGCATTTTAATGCTCTCCTCAGAAACATGCATGCTGAAAGAGACAGACGTAGACACAACGGAGTCACACAGGTCCTGATCGGAGACCTGTGATTGGTCCACTGGGCCGTAAAGCATCATTTGTCAGTAAACTTCAACCCTTCAAACCAGTTTGCCAGTTGCCAGTTTCACACAAAAAAACTGGCAACATTACCTTTTTGCAACAAGTGTGCTCCGTCCTGATTATCACATAACAATTTCTCAACTCTGTGTTGAAATCGTTCGTTGCCCTTATTATGCACGGCAAAACAGGTTTAACAGTAGCAGTAATTGTTCCTCATTTTAAAAGGAGACTAAATGAGCTGCAGTCTTGTTAGCACAAGATTCCCCGACACCTACTCTGAAGAACAACAACAAGGACGCACTGGACAAGCGAGACAAAGACTAAACTCTCGCTGCTAATGCTTCGTGTTACCTTTAGATGCAGTTGAAAGTTTCATTTTACTCCTCGTCTTGCACGTCAGTTGAAGGAGGAAGATGACTGATTGCAGCATCCAGAGACTGTTTCAGTCACACATGAGCCTCTACGGGTAATTTGGAACACACGGTGGCCTCTGGTTGCTGGGTTAGAAGGTTGGCAGGGTTTTCTGAGTTACTGACAAAACAGTCAACCAACCAACCAACCAACCAAGCAACCTACAGCCTAAATGCAAAAAAAAAAAAAGAAACATGTATTCCTCAGACTGCATGCTGCATCCTTTCCCTTTTTTTTTTTTAGAAAACCAACATTCCCATTCACCGGAGACATAAGCAGCAGCAGGAAACATGATAATTTATGTAAGCGCTTGTTTGCGTGTGTTTGTGCAAGGGGGGGGGGGGGGGGGGGCATACCAGGGAGCACTTGTGTCTGTGCTTAAATCATGTCTAACCATATGTTGCCTTCCTCTGCAGCACGCGCGCAGCTGAAATTGATCGTCAACCATCTCCAGCTCACAACAGCGTGGGATGGGGGGAGGGCAAGGTCACAGCCAAGGACTTGCCACAATCAGTGGCGGGCTGCGGGGGAGGGGGGGCCCCCCCGCGTGTCACGCCGCAGCTGTTCGGCGCCGTCCTTTGAGTCACAAGCACAGCTACGCTGCTGCAAAACATCACCTTAATTACCTCAACGGCAGACCGTCTCTTTGTCACGGGGAATCCTGGATTGCATTGGGCCGAGCGTAATCTGGCAAACTGTTTAGCAGGGTAAAAAAAAAGAAAATCATAGCTTTGACTTCCTTATCGGTTTAGATATTTTATTTCCTGGCAGGTTGAAGCGTTTCATGGCCCAGGAGTTCAGAGGAATGGAAGCTTGGGTGGTGATAGACAACAGGCCTCGGGGCGGCGGCTGCGCCGTGGCGCTCATCACCCCACGCCGAGCCCGAAGCAGGTGAAGGGGTTGATTCCGTGTCTGCGTTATCTCGATGGACCGTCTCCAGCTGCCAACGCGAAGATAAGCAAGGAGGAAGCAGCTGCCGCCGTGCAGCGTTGTGTGACTGTTTCTGAACCAGGCGCTGCAGGCAGCTCAACAGGCTGGTCATGCAGCGGCCTGACAAGCAAGTTGAGCAACAGGATTGAGCGAGCGCACAAAGTTGGTGTGTGCGCTAGATGCGAATGTCTGCCAAGAGAAAAGATAATTATTGTTTTGAGATAATAATCACACGTCAGAGTTTCTTAGTTATGGGTGTGGCACACAAACATGATTTTCACAGATGTGTAACAACACAAGAGTCTAAGTAAGGTGTTGGAGCTCGACAAGCAGCCAGGCTGGCTTTACTAACCCTTGAAATAAACGATACAAGTCTTTGGAAGAGGAGGTGGCGGCCACCGGTTCTCATACAGATGGATCCTCCTTTGGTGATTTGATGATGGGGTTGAAAACCATCCCACCCACTGGCCTAAAAACCGGCAAAATGTCTTTAACTGGGTTTGAGTTCTGGTTAGTATGTCGTGCTCAGCATGAGTCACATTTGCTGACAAACACTTTAAACCATTTAGTGACCTACTTAAAGTCTTAGCGTTCTTGAACAAACTAATATTCATTCTGACTACAGTTCGATGAAAAGTTACATCGAAGCATCTGCAAAAAGGGGTCACATAACAATCTGAACCCCTAATCAAGACTAAACTCTTCTTCTATTTTTCCACATGCTAAATGCTGCTGCCTCCTGTGTTTAGACATAGGTACTGCAGTACCGCCTTTTTTTTTTTTTACTTGTAAGACATAAATATGGTCTATTACTTTCTCCAACATTTCAGGCGCTGTTCTTCCACAAGATTTAAACCCACAGATAATTTCAAAGACACTAATTCTTATACTGCTGTCTTGCAATTGCCGAACAGACTTTGGCAGAGACAAAAGCGGACTGTGGGGTGTTTGCTGCCGAGGCATTTGGTAGGCAGGTGGGAGCAAAATCGGAGGCCACCTGCAGGAGGACGGTGAATCGGGATGTTGTGTCGACTGTGTGGAGACATTTAAGGCTGCTGTAATGTCATGTGAGTAACAGTCACAAATGCCAAGTGCCAGCTGTCTGCACATGGAGTGGGTGCCTCTAAGGCTTGTTCCTTGAGACAGACAGAGATTGTATCACTGTGTGTGGGGGGGGGGGGGGGGGGGGGGGGCTTTCATGCACCTTAACCTTTCATTTTGCACTATAAGAAATTAAAGCTTAATACCTATAGCTATAACTAGCTCAGCACACACATATTTAGCATTCTCAGTTGTCATGCCTCACCAGCAGGGGTCAGCAGAGGCACCACGCCAAAGATCAGGGTCTGCTGTCAAACATGGGGCACTGTCAGAGATGCTGTTGCCAATTTATCCTTAACAGTCTGCGTGCGGCAGCCTGCACAGATAATGGCGAGAGTAGTAGATCCTTTCTGTCACACTCACTATTGAGCACAACTTGAATTGTTTTTTGATTGTAGGTTTAATGGAAACAGTAACAGGAAAGCTAACCCACAGTCTGCACAAAAGTGCAACCGATTCAGAGCGGTGATCCAAGAGGGCCAGTGTGAACCAGCGATTCCCCGTTGGGATTACCGATGGGCCATGTGGAAGAGAGGATTGTATCACACAGCTTGGGGAAAAAAGGGGAGGATGGAAACGGCGCTTAAAGCCCTCAAGCAGTCGGCCGCCCTGGGAACAGCGGGAGGCCATGAGCGGCCTTGTCCAATCCTGCTGTGCCCAGAGAGGAACACCTTCAATCATCAGACAGCAGAGAAGCCTGTTCAACATCAAGAATACAAATGTGCTGTAAACGTGAGAAAGGGCCACAAATAAGGTTTGAATGTGTCGCTATTCTAAAAACTCTTAGGGTTTTGCACATAGTTTGAAAATGTGAACTCACACCTTAAGCACACAGTTTTAAACGGAAGGGCTAAAATAACCTGTTCGGTGACTAAATTCAACCACTAAACATGCAGTTCCAGCCCAGTGATCCAATGTTTACTTCTATTTTCGTTTTTTGCCATTTCAAGCACCAGGCTCACAGTTAATTAACATCTCTCACCAATGCTCATTGTTACCCTGATGAGTGGAATCAGTCAAGTGACAAGTGTGCCTAAATTTGGGTGACCCAGGGTCAGCATGAGGCCGTGGCTGTGTTTAGAGATGAGGTGACGGCACATGCCTCCAGTCCTTTGAAATGTGGCAAGGTGAGAGGAATGACAAGTTACAGTAGCTTTCAGGGTATTGAGCCCAACAAGGAGCCATCCTGCCTGACTGCTGGAAATACACGCACCAATGACTTTAAGCTACATGCAGGAAAGGCCTCCAATAAAGGCACTGCGTGCATTTTTGCAATGCTGTTTCTGCAAATCACACCCTGCAAATTGATATAGCAATGAGTGAAAAACCGTATTCATTGGATACAAGCTACCGGTATGTACAAGACGGTTGCATGGAAATATCTGTATTTTTTTAATCAAATTGCTTTATGTAAAGACATGCAATGTGTAGTGTGTTAGTTTGGATATTTCACCCTACAGGTGGACGGAGGCACTTCCTCATCTACAGCAATGGCCTGAGGGTGGATGTTAGCCCTGCATCATTGGTCCTGGATCTTAATCGATGCAGCGTTTGTTTACCATCTTCCTAAGTGTAACTTTAACGGCTATTCATGATGCCGATACATTAAGAGGAGTGGCTCCATCACCCAACAGCAAACATCAAAGCTGACTATGCTTCACAATCTCCCTTCACTCTCGTTTGTACTGCTTCTTCTTCTTCTTCTTCAAATAACAGACTTCCTGTTTCTACGGCCTAATTAAGTCCCACAGGGTGGCTCACACAGCTGAACATGTTACTATGAGCTCACACCAATTCTGCAATGTCAGCAAACTCCATCCACACCGATACAGTAGCTGCACCTGTTGTGGCTACACCTCCCATACTACCTGCTGAGTCATCGCAGAGATGGAACAAAGTGACACCCTTTTTGCCTTCACTGTGTTCAAAGAGACATCAGGGTGGATGTGAAGGCATGGTAAATAATATCAATGAGAAGTCATCTTATGTCTTCATCAAATGTCGTACTGTCCGGCAAATAAAAATACTTTTGTAGACAAGGAGTGTTTTATAGGTCTATAAATGATGATGATGATAGCCCCATTCAGGCTCTTTCCTTTAATTAATTTGTATCCTGGGTGATCAGTTTAAAGAGGATATCAATGAGGGGATTTAAATGGATTCACTCACATGTTCCCTCATCACTATGTGGACAATCTGGGCCAGCCTCCAACTGAAAGTTAACCAGAGAACAATCCCAATGTGTGGCAAGATGAAACAAAAATTGAATGAGGCTCAATAAATTTATACTCTGGAAGTTCAACATCCGTCACAGGAAGACAAAAGAGGCCTCGAGTAAAAGGATCTGTGGTGCAGCTAGACTCCTCCTTTCTCACTCTCTCTGCGTGTTCCCTTCCCCCAATTTAGTCCAAAAACAAATCTCCTTTTCTGCTCCGAGCCTCATGAACCATTGAGTCAACAAATGTCACTGCACCGAAAGTGGGGACGCCGCAAAAAAGGTGGGGGCCATCCCCTTAAGTCTCAACTGACGCTGAGGGAAGATTATTTCCAGACGAGACAAACCTGTTAGCAAAGCAAAAGAGAACACGACTAGTTCAGTAAATAGTGGCGCCCTTGTTGAGCGTGGCGGTTTGAAGCGACAAATATGTTGCACTTTTTTTTTTCTTCACAAAGCTGCGTTGCACAAGTTTAATCGCTGGCACAAAGAGAAGTGTTTGTCAGATTGTGTTTTCGCACACTTTGCAAATTGAACCTCAGACTTGCACTTCTGCTATAAGATCCAAAGTCATAAAACCCGCAGCTGAAGACAAGGTTCCCCTATAATACCATACATTCCACTAATGTGACTTTAACTCTCCGGCGCTGAATTTGTCTTTTAACCCCCCCCCCCCCAGCCTTCTTTTCCTCGCTCACACTGCTCCCTCTATCTCTCTGGGGCCCACGTGGCCAGTGTCAACAGGAGGTGGGTCTTGGCAGATGCATGAAGCAAAGCAGTCTGCCTGTATATGAAGGCTGGAGAGTTGTCTTACAGCCTATTTTAAAAAAAAGGGAGCCGGCCAGACAGGCAGAGGTGTGCCAAAATAAGACAGGAAGTTACCACATTGCTCAACTGGTTGGACTCCAATCTGGCCATCTCTTGATTGTTGCTGTAATGCTTGGGGGGGGGGGGGGGGTGTCAGCATTACACAACAGCGGCTGTTATGTGTGAGCAGAAATGAAGAAAGAAAGAAACTGAAAGAAGGAAGTCAAGATAGACAGAGGGGAAAGAGAGGGGAGGAAAATACCCCTGAATCACTTGGCTTCCTGCTTGAGAAAGGGAAGGGGTGGGGGCATCTTCTGCTGTGCGACCATCAGACGGTTGAGGCCAGTGCACTGTGCAACATATAGTGCACTAGGGGGGTGGATTCCTGTCCTGCTCAACAAATCCACTCCAGTGCTTCAGGGCAGCCATCATAATAGTGTTCACTATTGTGTGCGGCTGAGGGAAGGAGAAAAAAAAAAAAAGAGGAGGGTGCATAGGAGGGAAAGAAAACCTGTCTCTTTGTCTGGGGAGGGCTTAGCAGGAAAGTGAGTTGGTGCTTATTTGAGTTTACCAGCAAAGCAAAAGGTTTTCCCAGGACCTGCAGGAGCATCTCGTCTACTCTGCACCGCCGCTGCCTTTACAGCAAAGTCATCCATGAGACCGGCAAACAGCGACACTCAGGCTTCTACTGATGATGAGAGCTGACGTCAGACCGGCTTCCATGAATATTGATGTGGAGGATAGTCCGTTTCGTAGAAGAACAGAAAGAGGCAAGATGGCTGCCCTTTAGGATTTGTTAAAGAGGAGATTCAGACGGTTTGCTGGAATTTCCACAAAGTGGAGGGACAAAAAAAGGGAGGTGAGAATTTGCTTAGTATCTCCGATCCTCTGCTGACCCCTTTTCCCCTTTAACCCTTGGAGAATTTGAGGTGGGGGTAGCAGGCGAGGCATAGAAAATGTCTCTCAGCGTAAGAACAAGAGCCAACATAATAAGGAGGGGATATTAGATAAAGCTACTCCAACATGGCTGACGGTTTTCTTTCTTTCTTTTTTTTTGCCGGCTGTAACTGAAAGACACTTTCTGTGTTTTCTTGTGTTCTGTGTTCACTTGACTGTCTGGCTGCTTTTGATTACATCATAAAAAAGGATTTAGTTAGACCGCTTGTCCTGGAGGTTTATGGGTTTTTTTTTTGTTCCTCTTTACCCTGAATTTAAATGCATGTAAGAGGAGAAGCTCTCCGTTCTAACGTTTCAACCTCGCTTTTTATTTATTTAGTTGTTTTTAGTTGTAACATATTATCGAAGGCTTGTTTGAGTGTGTTATATCTGTTTATGCATGAGTTAAATTATTTATTTTTCTTATTTCTGTGGATTTATTGGTTCGGACAGAATCAGAATTTTTTTAGATCCATGTAATATTAACATCATTAGCACATTCCTATTGTACATATCCCATGGCTGTGTACGCATTTGAGCCGTTTGTAGAACACTTTACATAGAACAGTAAAAGTCTTCCCCTGGATGGGCCCGGCAGTTAAGTGCAGAGCGTCTGTACGGCAGCAGAGCCGGTGTAGCTTCTGGCTTTGTGTTTGTCTTTTTTAATAAGCTTTCAATGCTCTCACCACTGAAAGACAAGCAGACACAAAGGGCCAATCTCAAGAAAAAGGCAAAAGAGAACTGTGGTGGAAGAGCAGGGTGAAGACAGACAAGGTCAGAGAGCTCTGAAAGCAAAAGAAACTCAATCCTACTGCACCATTAAGTGGGGGAACAGGAATGGTAGTTTAGGAGCAGGTTTAACTTCTGTCTATACTTGACCAAACAAGAGATTGTTGCCCGAAAGCAGCAACAAACATCACATTTCTCAAATGTAACTGACTAAATCTTCTGTTTAATAATAACGATGTCCCAACAATCAGACTGCTGTGATCCCTGTTGACAACATCGAAGAGCAAATGTTTTTTTTTATACATATAACATGTACAGATTTATTGCAGGGCAGCAGGCCTTAACTCCATTCATAAGTAGCTAATTGTTAGTTGTTGTTGTTTTCACTTGAGGTGCTGGTCTTAGATTAACATCTGAATGGTCCATTGGAAAGGAACGGATTTCCTCAGGTGTGTGTATTGGGATTGTGTATTCTACTGACTACAGTCATAAAGTAACTGTGTGGCCTCAGGTAGAAAACAGAGTGGCCTTTAATTGGTCCATCTCCATGAGAAACACTAGAACTCTAATTAGCTTTAATATAATATTGGTTTTCTGACTTTAAAGGTCCCATTGAAGTGTTAAGCATCAAATTTGTGGAGAAAAGGGGGGCTATAAAGAAGATTAAATGGCAGCGGAGTCAGTTGCTTGTCAAATGACTGGAGGACAGTCACAAGCTTTTATGTGAATAGCAGATCACACAATGGAGAACTATCCTCGACCAGCCCCAAACTTGTTTTTCATTCCCTTCTGAATTAAGCTTTTGTTTTTGCACAATGTTTATATGCTACATTTCTGTGGTTGCCTCTGCAGAGGCACGCGGACCCTACAAGTCAAAAAATATATATCTATTTTGAAGTGGAAGAGTGTTTCCGGTGTGGCTTCAGGTCACTTTTGAACCAACGATGGTGGTGCACCTCTCTGATGCAATGGCGTGGCTGTGTTTTGATATGGCAAGCAAGGGGGGGGGGGGCTGCATAGCATTTTTCAGGTATGCTGTGACAGAGGCGAGCTAAGCTGACTTGAGAGTGTGCATGTGTGTCTTTAGAGGGCGATGTAAAGACACAGCTTTTAATTCACGCCATTTGAGATAAAATTGTGCATCCAGTGGTCCATTTTTCATTACCGGAATCCTTGTTGACTGTTAAGCAAAGGAAACATTCCATTCCGAATTCATTTCTTGATATATATCAGCAGCTGATAAGGCACCAGAGCACTAATGGGCTGAGTATGTGTGTGTGTGTGTGTGGGGGGGGCAGATAGATCAATCACATGCACATAGCATCTAATCCATCCATCCACAGATAGAGATAAAGTCATGTGGTTGCATCGCTCCATGTCACCATAGGGAAGAATGTCCAGTTGCCGTAGCACCCAGTAACAATGCTGTCCACTTACAATACCCAAGCCCTAACCTCTGACCCCTCCTCAGTTCGTCCTATGCATCATATTTCCACCCATGAGCTGCTGCACAAATAATGCAGAGACACGAGGCTAGTGTCAGGTTTGACGTTTTAGACTGCACTACCCGCTGCTCATGGTCATGGCTCAATGGCTTTCCGGAGACAAAATGGCGAGATACTGAGTATTGTATTGAATTCTGCAGTATTGATTTCCCTCTTGCTTGCTATCGGTGTTTGTTTTTCTGCAGAGATCAGTCGAGAAGCGCCCATTGGATGGATTCTGCAATGGAATCTTTATCCCTTCAAGTTCATTTAATTTGCACATTTATTTTTGGAATTTTGTACCTTGATATCATAGCAGCAACAATTTTCTTATTGAAAATGAGAGACTTTATGTTCACTACATATATCATATGCCTCATCTAACAAAACCATTATACTTGTAAGAATTCTACTTTCTATTTTTATGCAAGCTTTAAGTTGCGACCATTTCTGCCAACTTCGTGCAAAAACACAGTTCGGCCTGTTAGGTGCTCATTTTCCAACATATGAGATCTCAAAGTAGATAACTACTCAACCAAATCCACTTCTAATTACCACAATAATATGTTCCTTGTCTTCCGGGAAGTCTTTTTATTTAACTTTTTTAAAGGAACTTGGATGCTCTTATGTCCCAGGAGTGATTTACTGGCCATCACTGGATTTACTTAACATCTATGTTTTGTTTTTAGTCTAGGAGTACAACATTTTACCAGTAATAGCCACATCAGACACAATGACAATCTCAAACACATTTTAAAGCCTCCTTTGTCATCGAGAATAAGCGCCGTTCACCGTTCGGAGGCGTAATTATGGCGTGTAGCGTGATCAGGCTCTGTTTGATTGGCACACGGCAGTAGGGAGTGTTGCTGGCCTGGTGAGCCTGTATCGATGTCAGGGTTTACTTCGGGGGGTGAGGCAGCAACTCAAAAGCTTCCTCCACGTGAGCGCACACACATGGCCGCTCTGTTTACAAACACTATCCTGGCATTCTGCAGAGAGGGAGGCGAGTGAGACGTTACGTAACAACCCCAAAGCGAATAGCATCTCTTCCCGCCACTCGCCGCGCCGCCTCTACCTACATTTGGACTATCGCCTTTGACACCGCTTTACGCCGGTTTTACTCGTAGAAGTTAAAATGAGAAGCAAAAAAGAAAACACAAAGGAAATGGAAAACGCACGCTGCAACCACACTCACATCTGCGTTCGAGGACGCGGCGAGACGGAGAGCAGGCCTCGTCTTACGTTGATGCAACTCTGACAGGGATCAGCTCCCGCTCAAAGAGAAGGCCTAAAGATAAAACCGGCTGTGAATGGTCCTGTAAACTTCCTGTATGGTTCTCGGGTTTAGGCTAGACAACAACAAAAAACACAATATTTACAAAGTTACATGTGACCAACAAAACCCAACGCACGTGCACAGATACTAGCAAAGTAACAGTTTAGTCAACAATGTTTTAATTCGTTTAGTGTAGGTTTATTAGCAATACACAGAAAATAATTGTTGCAGGTCTAATCCCCAAGAGTGGCTGGAAAAAAGTTGACTGTCAGGACAAAAGTAAAAGTTTGCATTCCTGTGCTCAAATTCGCTGATGGAGATCAATATCAGTAAAAGGAACTTGCACAGCCAATGTGCTCGTCTCATGATAGATAACACAATCTCACAGGTGAGCTAAACAATTGCTACTTATGATTGTTTGCCTTCTCCTGAAATGGCTGTCAGATATGGACAGTTTTGTTGCTGGGAGCGGTCACCAAAAAAAGTTGGGCCCCCCATGGCCCCCTGTTGTCTACACAAGAAGCACAGGCAGCTGGTCCTGAATGTCTTTTCAAAGAGTAGCCCCACCAAAGGCTTTGGGTGACATCAGTTACTACTTCTGAGGGCTGAGAGTGGCTCAGGCTCAATATTAGGTTTCTAGTGGAATGTTGCGAGTGCAACAGCCGGCGACTTTGTGAGACGGACTGCACAATGACAATCATACCGGTGTGCATACAAACATGTATTTAATGCTGGGGAAACGTTTCTGATTTTAGTTCTGGGTCTGGACAGGATAGAGGCGGATGGAACATTCAGGTCCAAGTTCCAGCAGAGTAATACACGGCATGCCACCAATGATACCGGATTTCTTGCTCAAGATAAGCCATTGTCTATAGTTCTGAGATCTGCCCTTACACTTGAATAACTCTGCTGCCATTTTGTGTATCATATTTTAACTTGCCTTCCATCTTAGTACTTTCTTTTCCTTGTCAATTATTAACCCTGTTTATTTGAAAGCTGGTTTAGATTCGGATGACAGGAAATGTTTGCCAAATAAAGGCGAGTGGGTTAACCACGTTAGGACACGGAGGCTGCAAGGTGAACTGAGGACGCATTTTTAATCAGTAATTGTTTCATCATTTATCTTGCATCTTCTGAGGTGTCGATTTGAAAAACAGAAATGGAGCCTTTCGAAGATGTGTTGCTATTGATTTACTAGCAGGGTGAATTGGTAAAGCACATGTGCACAACATGGCAAAGCAAGCCTATTCAGCAGTCATCCGTGCTGGGGTAATGTTTAGACCAGATGGGCTCTGGAGCGCCCGCAGGACGGTAACCATGGAAACCATGCACTCTGAAATAAATTGACTTGGCTCTGCACACAGTTTATCAAGTTACTTACCCATATTGGCTGATGTATAGGCTTTGGAGAGGAAAAGAAAGAATGAAGCTCAGAAACAATGGTGCAGCATGGTTCTGTTTAGAGGTTTTTGTACGCTCTGAAGTCCAGTTCTTAATTAGAGTCTGCATGATGAAGCTCGAAGACACATGAAAAAAGGTTTAGACTCACTGTGTAACCTTTGCACAGGTTGCCCTTCCAGCAAAGCAGGTTTTCTTCTCGGGTTGTACTTATGAAACAGGGTCAGTCAGATCCAGGCTAATGTTCAACGGCTGTTCTTCTCTCGGGATTGACTTCTTCTGTGAAATATTCTACATAGTCATGCGTGCGAATACTTCTGAAAAGAGGCACGGTTTTCTCTCGAATGGTGTGACATTTGGATTACTCGTGATTAATGACAATGGTCTCGGACAGGTGAACTAGCGCTTGTTATCGGCAGCTGTTTGACCAGTTCAATGTTAACTAAGTCATCATATTCTCATTATATATTTGAAAGTGTATGCAGAATACTACAATTGAAGAGATAAGGCCAAGCTATATGTAGATAAAGTGTTCAGTATATGCAGCAAGTGTTTTGCATGAGAGAACATACAGTCAACCCAGAATACCTGCTCAACAAGTCGTATGAGAAAGCCACAGGGGTGTGGGCTCACCAGCAAAACAAATAACTTTGAGATACTGATAAACTATACTTCACAAGAGCATGAAAGTTGTCATCGCCCATATTTGCCTTTTATTTTTCTGCTGAAACCTCCTGCATATTTTTTGGCTCATCAAATACTGCTCATCAACTTATTTATCTGTGTCATTGAACTGTGCAGCCTCGCCCCAAAGAAGTAGATAACCATTTGTGTCAGACAAAAGCTTTTCCACCGTCTGTTTATCTCTTTACCGTGTAGGAGGTTTAGCAGTTCTTCAAAATTTGTGTCTGCCACCATTTCACTGCTTCATTTTCATTTAACTTAACAAGTTAAAATTGTTTTTAAAATCATGCACTGCAATTACTCAGTTATCCATTCATTACACAGCAATTTACCCACTAAGGGCTGATTAGAAGTCGGAGGTCTATAGATTTAACTGTCCTGAGAAAAACTTCAGATGCACTTCTTCATTTTTAAAGATCCTCCCCTGTTGTTGGAGAGTATAAAATACAATGAAATAATGCTGAGCGGTTCAAATGTTATTCCGGTGCGTTTATAAGAGTCAAAACGCATGAAAAGAGGGAAATGAGACAAAATCTTGAAGAAGGACAAGGACTGGGTTTGGAATCTCTACAAGCCAGCCACATCTGTCTTGCATTAGACATCAAGGCCAATGTAAATTGGACAGACCCCTTCTCCTCATGAAGGGGGAGGAGGTTCTCTGCAGAAGAACTTACAAACAGAAGCATATGTCCTGTGTATTTTTTTTTTTGCCATGAGCTATCTTCTCTATCCTTTTTTTTTATTCAAAGAAGAATAAACACTGGAAAACACTGGAAAATGAGGACTTCTTAATAATGAAACATCTCAATCAATATCACATTTAAATAACAGGGTTTAATTAGTTAATTTCTAGCTATGCTTAATGTACCTGGAAGGATGAACTGTTTCTGATGGGCGAGGAAAGGACAGAGAAGGGAAGAAAAACACATTGAGGCTCCAAGGTGTTCTGTTATGCATCATATACTCAATTACCTCAACATGTGCATCAACAGGAAGCAGCACTGCCCTCGCTAACTAGAAGAAAAACTACAACCAAGGTCATACAGTCTGTCCTAAAGCAGCAGCATATGCTAAAAGCAATAGAAGAGCAATAGAATCCCCAAAGCCGTGGCACGCAACCCAAATGGTGCTGCACCTTATCATTACTGATTAACTGTTAATCCACTACTTTCATGTCCATACAGAAAAGGAAACTTCTGGCTCTGTTCAAACGTAATGAAACCACAGGTCTTTCATCTGACTTGACAATTGAAACAAGGGCAAGATGGCCTTTTTCTTACCCATAGTAGAGTCTCATACATTCAAATGAATGAAAGAGAGCGGGGATAACAACAACCACATGAGGCGCATTGGACACAGTGCACGAGCAAACCATGTGACATAAATCACAAGTGTGAGGTGCCAATGTAGAAAGTCTGAGATGCTGCTCAAGACTGAGAATCTTTCATATCCTGCTTGATGAGCCTGGAAGTATAGCAGCACATGCAATCAGCATCTTACATTTTGCTGTATTACTTGGTTTGCACCAATCAAAATTCCAGGCTTTCCAGTGCAACCTCTTTACCTGTGTTCAAAATGCCCCCCCCGCCTCCCAGAGAGTCCCACATGTTCTCCATTAGTCCATACAGCGAATCACTGTGAACATAGTGTCTAACAGCATAAGTTGACGGCGCCGTGTGAATGATTGAGTGCTAATAACAACAAATACTAGAAGTAATCCAGACCAACATTTTACTTTAATCTCTATAAGACATTTTGAACTATTGTTTGTGCATTGTTGGATACACAACTATCTGGAATGCAGCATTTTGAGAATGTTGTCAGGGGTCATGAGGTTTGCAGAGCAGCGATTTCAGCTCTTTTTTAAAGGGAGGGTTTTAAACATAGAAGAATGCAAGTCATCTGACCCAATTACACTGGTAGGGGTTGGTAAGGATGAGGTTTCACTCGCAGCTCTGCTAAACACAATCTAAACTCAGGCCAGCCTGTCAGCAATATGTAGCCAGTTGAGTATTTATTTTATTTTTCACCAAAAACTATTTTATGAACATGGAAGTAGTTTAATGTGAATTATTTTAGATTTGCCTCTGTGTTGTGTTGTGACAGGGCCCAGGACCTTACTGGATTTCAGTGTTTGTTCCAATTGAGTCCTCTACTTCACTACTTGTGATGACATCCAAAACAAAATTACTTAAATTTATTTTCATTGTATTTCCCGAGGAACCTTTAGCATATGCTTGATATTATGGCAATTCCAACACTGAGTTGGTAAATAATGCAGTGAAAAGCAGCCCTAAAATAAGTTTGTTATGAGGAATATTGATTTTACGTTTGCTAAGAGCTCTAGAAATGTATAGACTCTTGACTGGACGCATGCACTGTGTTATTATGCTTCAAACAGGAAATGCGAATAAGCCCACTTCAGCAAAGAAAAGGAAATGTACACTTGAGATTGTGGCTTATTATTGGCCTATTCTGCAAGTGGGTGGCATGTTTCAGCATGCATGCATTTGATTTACAGCGTTGCGCCATAGCAACGACAGCACTCTTTAGGAATCATTAACCCTTAATCCTACATTCAAACCAAAGGTGAACGCTTGATGCACGGTGCCTCAAAAACATTGTGCAAACTTGTAAGCATGCTCTGGAAGAGCTGTAGCTTTCGAGTCAGGTGCTGACCCCATGCAAGGTTCTACGGAAGGGCTGCAACGCCCGATTTGGTCTGAATGAACCTGCCGAGGTTGGAGACCCAAGTTTCCCAACAGCTGTCGTTGGTGCTGAATGTCACATGCGGCTGCCAAGTCAAACCAAACAGACCTCATCTACTATGGCAGAGCTTTAATTTCACTGGGTCTCTCCTGCAATAACAAAAACACAGTGCGAGTCCAGACTATTTGTCTTGGCCAAGTAAAGCTTTACTAGAAACAGTTAACTGCTAAAATAAGGATCTACTTTTGTGTGTATTAACTGCCGTTTAAAAAAAATACTCTTGTGAAAGCTCTGTCCATTGTTTTGCAACACTGGTCACACTGTGTCCAAGAGTCCACCCTTGCCCCCCAGGCCTAAGAGCACTAAGGCAACGGACCATCTAGAAATGCCAGAAATCACATTGCTACAGAGACAATACCTATAGTCAATGACCGGCGAGACGTCAACAACGGCACTTAACAGAACGGGTCACAGCTGCAGAGGCCAAATGACAGACTGTAGAGCAAAAAAAATTAATAAAGGAGATACCGCAGGTGTACAGAAGAACATAAAAGTCTAATTACAAGGCAGAAGGGCTGAGTTTATGAGAGGTGGAGGGAAGACAAACAACAGAACACAGAGAAAAAGACATTGCCTTTAAGAGGAAAAAAAAGATGCGTTGGGGCGCTAATTTAATCCAAGCAAGTCAAATCATACCATAAACTGAAACAGATTGCTCATTTCCCTGGTGAACAGCTACTAGAAAGACCAAAACAGATCAAAGCATTGTAACTTCCAGAAGGCATTCACACTAAAACCACTTCAATGATTTCCACTGGTGTACTGTGGAGCTATACCTAATGTGGAAACTTAGATCTTCATATGAATCACATCTATTCAACAACTAAGGGGATGCAGCTGATATTCTGTATGTTTTGCAGCAAGAGCCACCAGAACTGGAGTTAAAATATTGCGTAATTGGTGTAGGTTTGTACGTGTACAGGCGTGCACACTCAGCTGGGATCTCTGGCTTTGTTCTGGGTTGCAAAGATTTTTTTTTTTTCTTTTTTGTCAGTGTGGGTGTATCCAACTGTGACAAGCTGCTTGGCTCCATTCGGGCCTTTGTAAAGCCTGGAGTGTCCCTCAGGAATGGAGCCACACTGAAAGCGGCTTAGCACCAGCGTTCACCTCTTGACTCGAGTTACTGATTTACAGACTGCACCAAGAGCCAGACAAAACAAAGGAGTAGTCACATGGGTTCGACAGCGGCATTCACTCGCTTACCACATTGTTACAATTTCAGGGATCAGATGTTTCCTATTTGAAAGCGCTCCAAAAAAAAAAAAAAGAGAGGGAGCTTTAATTTACTCCTTGCTGCTTAAAACAGCTGGAGTAAAATTTGACCTCAGTGAGTTGAGCCTAATGTGGAGAGAGATTCTATACCAATAAAGCTAGATGAAATAAGAATAATAGGAGAGGCCAATTAGAGCCGTTAGAAACACAGCAGGTCACTTTGTCACTGTCACAATGCAGTGATTATAACAGTTAATGTGATTCAGGTATTTTGATGTCCTCTTTGATAAATGTCAGGATCCCGCAATGTTGTGGTTAACTGATGAGTGTCGATTCACCAAACATCTTGGTGGAGTTAAATATTCCCATATTAAATGCGGCCCAGTAACAAATGCCTCATGGGGACCCCCTGCTGTAACAGATCTGCTGCAGATGATGATTTTGCAGAAGACCCCCTGGATGCAAAGCTCACTGGCAATTCATCAAATAGAGCCAACAACCCCCTGATGGTTTTTTCATATTCATTTGTCAACATATATTTAATTTTTGCAAAACGATCATAATCATAATTAGGCTTGGTGCCACTTTTGATTACACTAAACATGCGTCTGTATCTGACAGCAGTGAGGACTTCTGCAACCTGTCTCACAAGGTGCTTATGAGGCACTTTACCTTCATGTCCTACTATTGTCTAAATATAACATGTTACAAATTCCGTATCCTTGCAGTAAGTGGAATAACTAGGTTACAACTAAGGTTAATAAGACTGAGACCGTCAAAGCCATTAACGAGGGAGGATCTGGGAGTATTTTCAAACCTGTACCAAATACCTCTGTGTAAACTTGCATCCAAACTGGTTTTTGTTGATTCCGTTAAACCAAAAGGAGGGGCTGAAGAGCACGTTCCTCTTGAGTCATTACTTCTCTATATTTCTAGCTTACGAAACCCTTGCATCACTTTTACCCAGAAAGGCAGTTTGCGTGTTAAAAGTTGATAGATATATTACGCACGACAACCACTCTTCACTTTTCATCGACTATTCCACAAGACAAGGGATGTGCATGTTTCTCCAATGACTCCTTTATCTTCCTGCAACAATTGAGACTCTCTGTTTAAGTCACTGAGGAGAGTGAAAACCAGGTGCACATAGTCAAACAGGGAACAGTGTGTACATGACACGAAAGCATTGCATTTCGTTATTTAGGACAACTTCAGCAGCAAGATTTGAAATACTGTATATTGTAACTTTCTCATGGCAACCAGGAATCAACATAATCAATACAATCAACTTGTTTTCTGCCAGCCAACATTAATTGATACAGCTCTTCAACTTTACATGTGAAATCAGAATGTGCTACTCATCTGGCCATTCTTTCAGCATCTGCAAGAAGATTGCTTATAATTATCATATATTAAATTGCGGGTCTTCGTGCATAAGCACTGTAATTGTTTTGCAGATGCAGCAGACGTGACATGCATTAATAATTAAGGAAGACAGAAATAAATGTACTAGAATCATTGGAATATATTTGCTGCTGATAGAGAGAATGGGAGAAGAGATAGAGGATAAAAGTGAAAGAGTAAGAGCAGGAGCAACAGAAATGTAATTCTCACCTTAAACCAGAAATTAATAATCAACAGTCATCACAGTTCATAATATTAATTAATAATCATGCGTGGTGATTAACCTAATATTGCATTGCCATTGTTCTATCTTGCAGGACGGACAGAGGGCAGCCCTGTGGATGGACTCTGAGCAGGACAGATGGAAACAGAACAGGCCAGACATGAGACGGAAGAAAGTCTGATATTAACACAATTTGGCACATCACAAAATATCTCTCACAAACTCCAGAATGGAGGCCAGTCTTCAGAAGAAGATTCTCTGCAGATCACTGAAGATACAAACTGGAATCTTTACAAACCTGACACAGGTGCCAACACCTTGAAAAGGCAGAGGGAGACCTGTGACAGCATTGTTTCAGTGCAAGGGATGCTTGATCAAGGATCCTGCATGATGAATGGAGAATTGGTGAATGGCGAATTGAAGCATGCGCTCAATGATCAATCTTTGCAGCTTCACCAACCCAAGAAACTTAGATTAAGTTCTGAGTTTAAAGGAAATAATGACATGAGCCCCATTTTGGGGGACTTTGCTGATTTGGCAAAGGAAACAGAATATGAGTGCAGTACCTCACCAATAGCGATTCGATTTGATAAAAGGAACTGTCAGTTTCCAAATGGTGACATTTTTAGTCTGCCAAAAAATAAACAAGTTTCGATTCCAAATGGTGCTGCATCACCCCTCTCAACCATAGAAAGAACTCCAGATGATCTTTTGGAGAAAACCTTGTCTCATTATTATCCTGAACAAGTGTCAATTGCGCAACAACCATCTGGGTCACAGATAGAAGATGTCAAAGGTTTGCGTGCAAATAAGTCCCCCAGTGAAGGTGCTCAACCCCTCTCTTCAGGATTGCCCAATGCAGCCCGAATTTCAATTTCAAAGCCACAGCAGCCCAAAAAATCAGGCAATGTTAAAGTGGACAGCAACTGTAAGTCTGTCAACTATGTCGTAAATGGATGTTCCAACAGTTTTGAAGCTGATAGACAGCAGCAACAACAGCAGTATCAACAGCAGACAACAGTTTACTCTGACCAGAAGTTATCTGACATGATCAGATCTAGCGATGGTGCTAGTAGTTCACAACAGCATCAAAATGGCTCTCAGTGCTACCCTGATGGTACCGATCCGCAAAGCATGTATCTAAAAGCCAACCAGGAGTTTGACCAGAACTCATTTCTTGAGCAAAATACTCCTCTACAGGTAACAGAGACAGGCAGATATGGATTCCCCAACTCCACATTACAGAAGACAGGGCAAAGATTGGAACCCGAGTCTGGTCAACCTCAGCATCATGACAGTGGCAACCAGTATGGGATCCAACATCAAGCTTTAAAACAAAATGCTGAGAACCCACATGGAACTGACGATATAGGTTCCATGGGGTGCAATCATGAGCAGTCACGTCATGCTGAGTTACAAAATGGGATGGAGAGTAATTCCCAGCAAAGAGCTAATTTATCATGTTCGACAACCCCCCCGAGAGGCTGGTTAGAGCTAAACTCTTCACAATCCCAGCAACAACCAGCAAGTGCTCCACCATCCCAGGCACATGAGCAGGAAATGTGGAGGGGCTTCCCTGCTAACATGCAGTCAGAACACCCAGCAGCTAATCCCCAGGTTCACAGCCAAATGTTGGAGACAAATTCTGTGCAAAGTTTCCAGACACAAGGGATTTTCACAGATAGCAGTCAAGGGTCTAACAGCTTCAAGCAGCCACAGCAGGACAGTCTCCCAGCCCAAAGTCACTGTGCCCCAGCTCAGCACAACACTGCCCCTGGGTGGCAGCAATTAAATTTGAGCGCACCACAACTGCATCAGTCTCTGACACCAAAAGATTCGGAGCAATGTAACTTCCCTGCAAATCAGAAGGCAGACAGCCATATCCAAACTCAGTTGCAGTCAGAGCACTTATGTGAAGACCCTGATTTGCAAGATATATTATCACCTGGGTTATTAGAAATACAGCCACAGCAGCAACACCATCACTGCCATCTTCAACGGCCACTGTCTAATCCACCACAATTTGAAAGGCAGCAACTCAAGTCTCCAAATTACAGACCTCGCAGTCAGCCTCAGCCAGATCAACAGCAACTTCACTCCAAACCACCTCTATCAAGCCCTTCTGCTCAATCCAATAACCAAAACACCCAGCACAATGACCCTGCGATATTCAGTTACAATAACTCAACAGAGATGCAGCAACCACAAAAACATCAAATGCAGTTTCCACCAAATCTAGGCACCAGTAACCTCAAGACAGGCCTACCACAGAGGCCTAACAACCACTGCCACCAGCTTAGCCATGCAGACATCTCCCAGACCTCTACGCAGTCACAGACACACTTACCACAAGGCATGGTAAACCAACAGGTATCAACACAGATGTACCATAAAGCTGAACAGCAGCAGAATACATCATGCACGCAGTTCCAAGGGGGATCTCCACTACCTCTGAGACCTGTAAGTACCCATGCAGACTTTCAGAGGCATGCAGCCTTGCGCATGCATCTGCTACAGAAACAGGAGCGTCAAGGGCTTCCTCACCTCCCTCAGAATGTTTATGACACCAATCATGGTCTCAGAGCTGTGAAAACGGATAATGGACCCAGATTTCAGCTGCCTGCTTCACAACAACAGGAGCATTATTTACAAATGAAAGAGGCAGGGATGGGTAGAATTCAAGTCAAGCAGGAAAATCAACAATCCCTGTGCGAGCAAAGCAAGAGGCAGGGGAGCATTTTGGCTTCTATGGAACAAAGCCTGAAGCAGTACAAGCTTTCACCTGTATTTGAAAATAAACCCATGGTCATGAATACAACACACAAAGTTAAAGTGGAATCTTCTGGGCCTGTCACAATTCTATCAACCAACACAGACCTGAATGGAGCTGAAACTTCAGCAGTCGCCTCACCGAAACAAACCATGTCCACCCCTAAGAAAGAACATCTTTTACAAAGCTTCATGGATTCTCCTTTGAAGCTTTTAGATAACCCTATAAAGAATCTATTGGATACACCCATAAAAACACAATATGATATTGCATCATGCCACTGTGTTGGTGAGTCTCAAATATTACGAGTCTGAAATATGATTAGTTTGTGTGTAAATATTAATATATGGTCCTTTATATTTAGAGCAAATCAGTGAGAAAGATGAGGGCCCATACTACACTCACCTGGGGTCAGCACCCACTGTTGCTGGCATACGAGAGACAGTGGAGAAAAGGTTAAGTTCATATTGATTTCTTGACAAATGAATATTTTAGTTGGCGCCGTCTAATATTTTTCTTTACTTTGACACCACTATTTTGTTTTCAGGTCTGGTCTAACTGGTCGGGCCATCAGGATTGAGAAAGTAATATACACTGGCAAGGAAGGTAAAAGTACACAGGGGTGTCCCATAGCTAAATGGGTAAGAGTTTCTTTAGAGTATTTGGAGTGAATCAGCTACCATTGTGTCTGAATATAATGCCAACATATGGCTTCATTTATCTGCAATGTTTCAGGTAATTCGACGATCCAGTGTTGAAGAAAAGCTGCTGGTGTTGGTGCGTGAACGTACTGGCCATAAATGTGACACAGCCTGTATTATTGTGGTAATGCTGGTATGGGAGGGCATCCCGCACAACCTCGCTGATCACCTCTACCTCGAGCTAAGTGAGACTCTAACGAAGAATGGGGCCCATACCCAGAGACGCTGCGCTCTTAACGAGGAGTAAGTGACTGTACAACAAACCACATCTGGCCAATCACTCTTTTTATACTAAACTTACATAGAGTATACATATGTGTTATGTTTTAAGTTCTGATTTTCTTAAATTATTTTTGTTTGGGGTTTTTTTCCAGGCGGACATGTGCATGCCAGGGATTAGATCCTGACGTAAGTGGAGCATCTTTCTCCTTTGGCTGTTCCTGGAGTATGTACTACAATGGCTGCAAGTTTGCCAGAAGCAAAATACCAAGAAAATTCAAGCTACTAGGAGATGATGTGAAAGAGGTACTTTATGGAAATAAAAAAATCATTAATATGCCAGTAACATGCCAACTCAATTGACTCTTGTAATATTTGCATTTCAGGAAGAGAAAATAGAGAAAAACTTTCAAAATCTGGCAAATTTATTGGCTCCCTTGTATCAAACTTTGGCACCTGAAGCATATGGAAACCAAGTGAGTAAATTTAAACATTGCATACTATTTGATTTATACAGATTATTAAAACAACCTTCGTATATCAAATTCGCATCCTGATGTTCCTGGGTACAGGTGGAACATGAACACAGGGCAACAGATTGTCGCCTCGGGCTCAAGGAGGGCCGTCCCTTCTCTGGGGTCACTGCCTGTCTGGATTTCTGTGCGCATGCTCATAGAGACCTCCACAACATGCAGGGTGGCAGCACATTGGTAAGGAGAACTTAAGGAAAAGAGTACTATGTGCGGATGTCTACATAATACAGCTAAGGAATTGATGAACTGCACATTATGATAATGTCCCAGTGATTGACGTGATTAATAAAAGTCGGCTTAAAACATCGGCTGAAGTCATTAAATGTTGTGGCACCTCCATCAAAGACTTAGATTTACCTCACCCTGTTTTCCCAGGTGTGTACATTAACAAGTGAGGATAACCGAAAAATTGGAGTAATACCAGAGGATGAACAGCTCCATGTACTGCCTCTTTATAAAGCTTCCAGCACTGATGAATTTGGCAATGAGGAGGGTCAACAGGAAAAGATTAAGTCAGGTGCTATCCAAGTCCTCAGTGCCTTCCGCCGCCAGGTGCGCATGCTTGCAGAACCTGCCAAGTCTTGCCGGCAGAAAAAGCTGGATGCCAAGAAGGCAGCTGCCAACAAGAATGTCATGCTCGAAAGCGCTAATGATAAGGCAGAGAAGGCCCTCTTGACCAAATCAAAACTGGGCACTTGCGAGAATACTTCTCAGAACGCTCCAATGGAAGGTAGGGTAAACATTTATTCTGATGCATTTCATATATTGTATCTCAAATCTTCTTTTTTTTGGTTATGAGTAATTAATTGAAAAAAAGTTACATAAGAGTGGACATTTGTGTAATTCCTTCAGTGCTGATAAGGTCTTTATGTTTGTTTCTTTTTTTAGGAATTATTCCAGGTGCTATGGGAGCATCCCTACAGTCAGGTCAGGCAACTCACCCTCTTGGGGTCCATCATCAGCAACTGCAGCAACAACAGCATGAGAGCATTCTTCCCCTGTACCCTGGATCAACAAATGCAACAAGCTTGTTTCCCAACCACCCTGGGACTTTTCCAAGCACTTCCAAGCCAAGCAGCATGTACCCACTGCAGCCACCAACACCAGCTAGCCCTTACCCCTCCCCACTCCATGCACCAAATTCTTACATTAATGGATCAAATCATCCATACCCAGGTTTTCAATGTAATGGAGGCATGCCCCTCGACAATTACCATCCATACTACGCTTCAAACCCAAAAACCTTGGACATATATCGTCAACAGAGGCCAGCGGTTTACTCAGAGCAGGCATATGGTGTGCATCAGCGTTATGGGGTAAATTATCCACCAAGGTATGGCGATTCAGGCTTACAGCTCAGTGGTTTCAATACTTGCAGCGTGAGGCCAATTCACCCGTTGAGACCCTATGCCCCTTATGGTCCCAATGGAGCCTCAGATCCCCAAATCATGGAACCTCACTCAAGAGCGCCATTAGCCCATGAAGGTCTGGACTATATAGCTGCTGTGAGTAAAGGCAATCAGCTTGGAGGTTACCCAAATCCATACCTATCACGGAGCCCTCACATTATAGCCCCAGGCCAAGATCCTTTTAATATGCAAATAAAGACCGAGATGTGCATGTCTCATCCGCAGATGCTTTCTACTCAGTTGAGCGGTAGGTCTTTGATCCCTGAAACACAGTCAGGGTTAAGTCTGTCTAATGGGAGCGTCATGGGCACTGGTATAAAACAGGAGCCAGGAACACCCCAGACACCTACGACACCTCAAAAGCCTGAGATGTGGTCAGACAATGAACACAACTTCTTGGACCCTGATATCGGTGGCGTTGCTGTGGCACCAAGCCATGGCTCAGTGCTCATCGAGTGTGCAAAACGGGAGCTTCATGCCACAACACCACTTAAAAACCCAAACCGCAACCACCCAACACGCATCTCATTGGTCTTCTACCAGCACAAAAATATGAATGAGGCCAAGCATGGTTTAGCACTGTGGGAAGCCAAGATGGCTGAGAAAGCTCGAGAAAAGGAGGAAGAAACAGAAAGGAATGGTGGTGAGGGGACACCGAGCAAGGGCAGCAAGAAGGGGGTCAAACGTGAGGCTTCAGAAACCACTGGGGAGCCTCCCTGCAAACGTTTTATCCAGGCACTGATGGAGGGGTCTTTGTCATGCACAACAAACACCTTTGTCAGTACATCTCCGTATGCCTTCACCAAGGTGACAGGGCCTTACAATAAGTTTGTGTAGTAAACCGTGATGTGGAAGACAATTGAAGGTGCTTTGTGAAAAAGGCCAGCAGCACCACTGGTCTCATCTTTACACTCCTATCAGTAAGGTTATCAATGTTGCATTGAAAAAGGAAACTGTAATCAGATGGATTACATATCCCCTTTCACATCAGGTCTTTCACTTCCTCAAAAACCTAGGTTTACTAGTTGACGATACCGAGGATATATTTATTTTCTTTCTGGCAACTTTTGCAAGAATCACACTGTCAAAATCTATGGTGCTTTCACTCTGATTCATATGGACCTATTTTTTAATGGAAACAAAGTTTCAATTTCGGAGCTTTATTTTTCTTATGACATTTTGGTGATGTCATCTTGGCATATAACACTGATTTTGTAAATGGCAACATTCACGGTGCTAAAGCATGAGTGTATTGTAATTTATTTCGATCCAAATGCCTTCACACTATAAACAGAATACACTTTACTAGTGACAATTATGTTAACAGGACACTGAAGCATTCATTCCACTGTCAAATCATGAGTATTATAATGGTTTATAGTGAATCAATGTTAGAGCACTTGTTGAGTAAAATGGTACATTGATTTCAAAAAATTTGGAAATCTTTTAAATCAAAAAACTGATTAAACTTGCCGTATTGCTATACTGATTGTTTTTCATTTCTAAGCAGCACTAAAATCAAATTATATTATCATTATCATTGGTCAACTTAAATGGAGGGTTACAAGAGTGATCAATGAAACTGGTGACTTCATGCAAAAAAATCTTTTTAAAATGTAAACCTTATTTTCAAATCAGTGTGTTGGTGCTCTTTCACTGTCATATACTGTAAATTGAGCCATATTAATGGTGCATTTTTAACATTGAGGGGAATAATATATACCTTGTTGTTAATTCAATTTTTTTCCAGGTTTACTTTGTTGTCAGCATCTGTTTTTAATGTTCCTTACTTTGGGTTCGTTGAAAAAACCTGGACTGTGAATATTACCTGTACTTTTATGTCTGTGGTGCTTCGTAAATGTGCTTTTTCTACACTGAGAAACATGAAACAGGGTAAGCTCAGCTTCAGTTTCAGAGGGCAGCTGGCTTGTTGTGGGGTCATTAATTATTGGTATCTAGCTGTAACATAAACAGGTGAGATTTGTACAGTAAGTTAATTTCACTTTTTTGGAATAACTGTTGATTTTGTGTTGTAAAGAATGCAAACAGCCTATTTCATTGTAATTCTTTAGGATTCATGCGGTGCTATTCAGCCTACTAGACACATACAATGTGAGACTCTTTGAGCAGAGAAGGCTTTTAAATAATGTACAGTAGAAGCCTCTCTTATACCTCAAACCTAGTTTGGCAATAGAATAAAAATAAACATACTTTCTTCCTTTGTGTATTACCATCAAATTATCAATAACACATAAACTAGTTAAAAGGCATAAAAGTTCATGTTTTACTTTCTTATTCTGGAAGAAAGTATTTATTGGACTTTAATCTTTTAAGTTACTGTAAAATCAGGGGCTTTTTTTAATGTAAATTCTGTTACATCTTCACCACCTGTATTCATCCCGTCATTTTTTCCATTCAGGTACTTCCCATTGCATCCTGAATCTAATTCTACATTTTTTGCAGACTTTAATTTTAGTTAGTAGGATGGTGGTAAAATTTTAAAGGTAATCTGAACATATATGCACTGAGTTAACTAAAGGGAAACTATATTGACTAACTAAAACATAATGTATTTGCTTTTGCAATGAGACAAGACCAGGACCGTGATTAACATAGTTGCACATCTTTGTGCCTGTGTATAGTTACATTTATTTATAACCACTAAGCAATTGTATATTGATTTATTTTCTGTCTATTTGATTTAATTAATGTGATATATATATATATATTGGTATGACAGTCATGCTAAAGTAACAAGCTACCCCACTATTCAATATTTTCCTTGTGTAACAGCACTTCAATTCTTTTCCAGGAAAAAAAAAAAGTTACATTTTATTTAAACAGATTGTAAATGTGTTTAAAAAAATAAATTGTCACATTGTACATACCCAGCAACTGCTTTTTTTTAAACCTTAGAAACCTCTTTTTTAAACTATTATGATTAATATTGATATCTTCTTACTCTATAAAATTGGCTCACGGCTCCTCTATCAACAATCCTCAGTATATTGTTAAGTACCCTTTTGGCTCTTTCAGGTAAAATAATTTTCATGGTTAGATTATCCAGGAAGTCTTTGTAAATTTATGTCAAATTAATGTTTACAGTTATGGTATCCTGTTTGCTCAGACATTAGAAGTCCTAGTTTATTCTTGACAGTTCATTTTGTAAAATAAATCTATATAAACTAATGTTGAATTTTGATGTACAGCACCCAGCTACAGTAGCAGGCTGTGGTTCAGAAAGCCAAGGTTTCTCAGATATAGCGGGTTAAAAGCATAGCCATACTTGAAGATGCTTAACAGTGTGTCTGAGTGATACTTGAATGACCTCCTGCGCTTAACTAGCACAGTATGTGTGCTTAGTTCAAAAGTTAAGTTAGCAGTCGATAGACACTTGGTCTGTTCGCAGTTCAACACTAAATTTATTAAAAAATAAAAAAAATAAAAAGTGCAACTTTATGCCCATCTTTTTTTTTATGCTTTCCTTGTTTTCCTGAAGTTTGGTATGTTGAAAAATGGAATTAATGATGGGTATTAATACTGTAAGTATTGTAATGTACTGAATGCAGTTTATCTGAAAGCTGTTTATTATATCATTCCTGATATTGCTGAGATGTGGGTGTTTTTTTTTTTTAAATAAAATCTATATTTATTTAAAGGAATTTTATGTGTTACTCCAAGTTAATAGCATTATCTATATTCTATGCATTGATTTCCACATGGTCAGGTTTATAAATATGTAATTACACATGAAGTTAGAAGAGATCATGTCATGGCCAAGACTTTATTTACTCAAAAATGAATAAATGTTCATGCGTTACATACAAATTGCACATATTACTAAAATGAAAAGTTTCAAATGCAAATTGGAGTACATTAGCAAGACTTTCAAGGTTAAGCACATCTTACTTTTACATCTTGACGTAAACTTGAAATATTCAGGTCATCACTGGCTCGTATTTGATGACCATTTCCTCTTTGTTTAAGGAAATAAGACTGAACATGGACGAAGCTCAATCCAGTTGAGTCCTTACCAAAAGCACATCCAGCTGCAGATGAAGGGACATTTTGTTGCTTTCTATACTGCCTTTGGGCCGTCAGACAAAATGCCACTTATCCACTGTCCAAGAAAAGTTTTAGGATTACACAAATGTCAAAAAACAACAACAACACCTCAAAGAAATTAATTTAGTGGAGTTAAAACGTTATTGACTTACCTTCTGAAGACACAGGAAGTGCATTACCAAATGCAGGGGCCTGTAAACGTTATACATTAATAAACGCAAGCTTTTACTCTGATTATCATGAAATGACAGCATGTGGAAGTTCATACCAACTTGACAACATCTCTGGTCTCATCTGGGCTGCATTTGAAAGGGCTTTTAGAGCAGGAGATATTTTTGCTGAACAAAACGAAACAAAAAGAGAGTCATTAATAAACCACACCGCAGGATTCAGGTTTCTAATACTAAAAAGTCACCAATGTTTTGAGTATATAAAAAGGGAAGTACAGTAATACCTTGACATGCGAGTTATAAATCGCTCCTGGACCGAGCTCGTAACTAAAATCATTCGTTGTCAAATGAATTTTTTCCATATGAAATAACTGAAAACAAGTTAATCTGTTCCGGCCGTCTGAAAACACCCAAATCAACGCTAATAAAAATGGGGTTTCACCTCCATCAACTTACCATGCGATTCCTCCACCGTTTTTCCGCTTCTCCACTAGTGCCCTCCACTGTTCATGAGTGGACTTAATAATCTCAACTGCAAAGTCCTATTAATAGGAGAAAACCATCAGGTACGAAATGCTGCTGGGTTGTTTATTTTATGCAGCAATTAAGGATTGCATTCATACAAAATCAGTCTTCTCTCATCTAGCTACAGTATTCAGTAGAAAAACCTTGATACCTTGTCTTTGAATTGCTCATTATATCCAAACTGGTTCTCAGACTTTCCATCAGGCACCTTGTATTTCCTGAACCAGTCAACGGTGGCTTCTAAGTGACCAGGGCGGCTCTTGCAGACATCTTCTATGCCTGAGGAAATCAAAAGAACAGTGGACCGCTTTGGACACTATTACCTCCGCTGAGACGGCGGTTATGTCTGGTATTTGTCTGTCTCGCCGTCCGTTTTTATCACAATAACTCAAAAGGTTCTGGGTGGATCTTGATGAAAAAGTTCAGGAAATGTTGGGAATGTTACCAGGAACAGATGATGACATTTTCATGTCGATCCAGAAGAGATCCTGGATTATGGATCAGTTTGACATTTTCAGTAACATTGTCATCAATGGACCTTCAAAATTTGATTATTGGCCGATGTTTATGGAATTTGAAACAGTCATGTATTTCCTCTGGATTGGATCCAGAATGACGTTAGAAAAAAATATTAAATTTTAACATTATATATATTATATATGCCTGCAGTAATAAAGCTCCTTTCAACATGTTAGAGCTTAACAGATGCAGAATAAGACATGTTGGCAATGCAAATACCATCAGGAACATTTTAGGCTAGCATTTTAGCTCCAAGAGTTTTGACCTTCCAAGCTAAAGGGATTTTGGGATTCCATCACTTGAATCTGATTTGGGCTGTGCAAGCAAACATACATCATATTTACAGTAAGCAGAGATCTGAGCATCAGTTATTCTTCGAATGCTCTGAATTACTTCAATTGATATGCAAATCTAAGGTCTTTCTCTGTAAAATCCTCATTTGTCTTACTTGTGATGACAATTCCTGACCTTAAATTTATTTAGGGCAGAGAAGGATCAGTGTAAATTGATGTCTAGGATCCTTGATCTGGCGAAAATACCCACTACTCAGGTTTTTGGCATCTGGGTCCTCGGCATTGATAGCTATGACCTTCCAATCCATTTCTCCCTCATCAATCATGGCCAAGATACCAAGTACTTTAACTTGGATCACCTGACCTGGAGAGCACACCTGAAGAACACAACACCACACTGAAAATCATCACTCAACGCATCTTTAAACAGTAACTATATTACAAACAAAAAACATCCTGTAATTCATTCATTTAAATACAGAATAGTACTCGTCTTACCTTGGTACCAATATCACAGACGTCAACGGGATCACAGTCGCCGCAGCACTTTGTCTCGTCGTCTTTATGGTCTGGATCTTCCCATGTCTTGCAAGGCACAATAATATGGAACAAAGATTTTAGCACAATGAAAATCATTAACTTTTATTAACCATTGGCTAGGATGAAGTTGCAGACATGCATAAGGATGGCAGACACACACACAAAACCTTGACCATTAATAGAACGAAAGGTCCTCACCTGTGGCAAAGCTCCGTAATTCCAAATGTAGCCTTTATGGGGGAAAATGTTGGCCACGAACCGCAGCTTTCCTTTCTTTATATCTTGTTTGATCGGATTCAGCGGCTCCTTTGTTGCAATCTGGAAATTGAAGCATTAATGAAGGTGTATGTCGATGTGTGCACTGATGGTTGTCAGCTTCCGGCTACAGTTCTAGAAGCCCCTCCCACCTCACTTTGGCTTCGCTGTTAAAGTTACCGATGGACTAAGGCAAGTGGAGAAATCCGAAGTTGTGTGTCGACAGAAAATGTGGAGAAGTTAATCTTTCTAGCCAAAACCTTTAAGCTTGAATAGTTTGTCATATTCAGGCTGTTGTTGCCAAGTGTTCCAAGTTTACAGTTTTGAACTTGTCTATTTATCATTTCATTAAGATCTTTTTTATTATTAATACATAAAATAAAAAACTCAGTCTAATTTATTTGAAATATTACCCAAATGGGTCACTTTTATTTATTTATACAACTTCTATTGTTTGCATTTTTTTTATTAATAAAAGCATTTGAAGTTATTTTATCTGCATTTTTTGTACCAAAATTAACCGAACCAAACCTAAATGACATTTTAGTGTACTTTTACAGCCCTAGTAATAATCTGTTTGGTTTTATAAGGTGTCGTATATAAAGCCTCCTTACCTCCAGTTTAGCATTGGACCATCGAGGTACCTCCACAACCATGTTAAAGAGCACCTGAAAGAAAGTACAAAGGAAACCTAAATACAATATAGGCTGGAATGAGAGCTTTCATGTGGGAAAACATAAAATATTTTGACAGTACCTCACTCCCATTCCTCTTCAGTTTTTTAGATGCCACACCGATGTCCTTTCAAAGGAAAAAAAATATATTAAAAAAAAAAAACACAGCTCTGGGCTCTGCATCATTAGTGAATCAAACTGAATGAATGACATAACATTTCTTAAATTAATAATCACGAGACAAGAAACACCAAGTATTACCTACCTGTTCTGTCTCAGCAATGAGTGGAATATCATGGAACGGTGAAATATATATTCCTTCAGAGGTTCCTAAAACGCAAAAGAAAATCTCAACATCCATGCACAAGAACGTGTGTCACAGTGAAAAGAAATTAAGTGACAACAGTGCATAAAGTTGTTGTTCCTGAACAGGACAGATTCTTCCTCCAGAGAATGATTTACAGAAAATTGTTGACCAAGTTTTGGTTTCAGACACTTTGTTTATTTGTTGAATAAATAAATATCCCCTTCATAATGAAACATTGGCCTGTTCTCTAGCACCACCCTCTGGTCAAACCTTATAATTATTTAATTACATAAAGTCACACATCTCCCTGCTTTCTACTCACATAATTATATATGACATATCATTCTATATTCTATTAAAATATAATTAACATGTAAGTGCGACATGCAATCAATGTTCCCTCAAATGTTTCATGCATCTGCGCAAACACACAAACTCCCTGAGCAGTCCCTTGGACAACTTTGAGCAACATCATAATAATACATTTTATTTTAAACGCACTTTACATTTTAAAGCAAATCTCAAAGTGCACAATAGTATAAAAATAAATAACATAAAAACAAGTGACAAAAATCAACAAATAAAACAGATAAAATCAACAAGCAAAGGATGTATGTCCTGGCAACGTAGAATTTCGCTGCTCGAAGACCGTAACAGCTGTGCGTAACTACGCACGATCGCACCTTAGAGGGAACGTTGCATGCGATGTCACAAGTGGCGCGTGGAACTGTGAGGTCACGTGTTTACTCTGACCTTCAGGTCGAACTGTGATTACCTGTAAAACATCTATGACCATAGTAAATCGATGTGCTAAAATGTGATGGGCTCTCCAACGTTGACTTACTAAAATAGATCCGGTAGTCCGTAGAATTGGGCCGTCCTCTCTCCTCCGTTTGATAGTGCATTGTTCTTCTAAAGTAACGCTGATGAGGTGCCGTTACTATTTGCGTTACCAGTTTGTTCCGAGAGGCTGAAATTGACCCGAAAACCGACACCAAGCGGCCGACCTGACAGCGCGCAAGCAGTGGTCTCATTGTGGAAGCTTCCTCTCCACTTCCTGCTTCCCGTTTTCCCCGTGCAGAAACACGCGTGTCCGTGGTGTTTCCTGTTACTTTTGTTCAAAATAAAAGCATTCAGAAATACTGGCGGAAGTATTGATCTTTCTTTTCAATCAATCATAAATGATAAAATAAAAACAGATTATTAAATTTTGGTGATGATCCAGAAGATAGGTCAGAAAAAAAAAAAGATATTTTCTTTTCTTTTCTTGTTACTTTTCATCAAAAAGGATTTCCTTCATTCTAGGCAACTTGGCAGCCATATTTCAAACAGCTATAATCAACACTCCAGCTCCAACTCTAATTCATCTGTGCTTTGGTTTTAAAACCTGAAGTTGACACATTTGTTGGTGGTTATCGCCACAATACTTCATAAGATCAAAGTCCATATGTGTCCATTGTGCACAAAACAAACATGCCATACAGCCACCTTGACGTGTCCTTTATGTGCTTTATGAGTTCATTTCTGTTCAAACAAATGAAGCAAGCCCATGCACCATAAAATCTGGTTTATTATAATGGTGAAGTGCATGTTTGACTTTGATACGGTGGCCTAAAGGCTTTGATTCTACGGCGTACAAACCCCCCAGTTTGCTTCGACAAATGATGTAATGCAATAAACCTGTTCAATTGACAATAGAGGTAAAGGTTGGATAACCTGACACAGCTGAATTAAAAGCAAAAATCTTGTCAAAATAGTCCAAATATAAACATGCAAATTATATTGTGAGTTTGACATATGTAAGGACTATTCTCGTACATGAAGTAGACTTCTCTCTTTTTGATTATACAGATATTTGTGATCACTTCAGATTCAATTAAGCTGATAATTTGTATTCATACTTATAGAAATGACCTGTATCTAGCTCGAACAAAAATACATCTGTCCTCTGAAAAAGCGGGCTTGTACACACTGATACAGATACACTGGTGAGCTATCGGTGTCACCACTAAACATCTCGTCAGCCGTAAACAAGTAGGTGCAAAGAAAGAAAAGAAAATGGATATTTGTGTTCACACAGCTCTGAAAATAAATCTGGAGTTGTTTCAGCCTTGTAACGTGAACACCGCCTTTAAGCAGGTAAAAGAAAGCCACGCCTAGAATTACATCATAATGTAATATGCATAAACACAAACCCTCTCTGTACATGTTTGCATTTGTATGTTTGAGCTTTCCATACATAGTTGTGCAATGAGTCAGCCCACTTCACTCTTTATTCTGACCATGAATGTGGTGTCTTGTTGCTATGGCCAGAAATGATAGTTGCAGTGTGTGTGTGTGTGTGTGTGTGTGTGTGTCGCCTAATCCGGCATTTTTATGAGTGTGTGAGGATGTGTGCATTTATCATAAATAAACAGAAAGGAAGTAGAAGACGAATAAACATGAACAGAATTGCATAGAAATCATATTTGTGATTTAGTAAGCAAAGCATTTTGAAATGAAATGTGTGTGACAGTAAAGAGCGATTCAAAAGCAAGTTATTTATCATTTGAAAAAAAATAATTTCCTTTCAAACCCAGATTATAGCTGTTAATATAATACATCTTCTTTCATGGCCTTGGATGCTGCTAAAGCGATTTACTTGCAATTTAAGAAGAAAGCAAAGTGACTGAATTTGATACGATAATACGAATTACAACAAAGCGAGGGGGGGGGGGGGGGTCACTCTGCAGCGCCTGGATTTAAGTTTTAACCTTGGCCAAGGGCACTGATCAGAGAATTCACTTCAGGACCTGGAAGAAAGTTACACAAACATAAGCAGAGAAACACAAACAAACAAACTCGACAAGAAAAGGCAGCAGGGCCTCTGCCAACATTCAGTAATAGAAAACTCTTCCCTTTAGATCCAGGTAGAGTCAGTAGTGAGATGCACTTTCTCTCCCTGCACCTGAAGAGAAGGGGAAGCATCACACAGTCAGGTGGAGGTGGAGGTGGAGGTGTGGCCGCACAGCTCTTATGACAGGTAGACATGGGGAGGAGCTCGATTACCTGAGCAGAGCTGGTATAGGAGAACACAGTGGACATTACACCTGTTGCACTTCCCAGGCTCTCTCTCTCTCCCTCTCTCCCTCTCTCTCCTCCCTCTATCCTCTCTCTATATATATTTTTCTTCTGTCTCTCTATTTCTCTCTCCCTTTTCCTGTCCCTCTCTCCTTCGCTTCTTTCTCCTGGACTTGCCACCAAGGGAGCTGACGGGGGCCTCACCATGGATCCCAGCGAGGCCTGCAGGAGTGAGAAGGAGAAGGAGAGAGTGATCAAGCGGAGGAACCGGCCCGTGTTCTTGCGCTACTTAGAAAGGAGGAGAACGGACACTATTGTGGCTGACGCCATGGCCAAAAGTGACATCAACCTGGGAACGCTGGTGAGGAGGAGTCAGTCTGACAAGACGGAGTACAGCGAAAAACTTAAAGGTATACCAGCTAATCATCTCCCAAAGGGGTCAAAACTATGGCGACAATCTAAACACGTGAGCCAAAAGTCTCTCAACTCTTTCATTTTCAAAGTCATTGATAGCAGATAGAACATATAGACATGCATTTCCTCCGATGGATGGAATATACGATCAGCATGGGTGGACAGAGGACCAAATTTCAACACACACACACACACACACAGGAAGTGTACGGTCCTCTAATGGCTCTGAAAACTAGGCACCTGTTGTGTTACTATGCGTTGAGCAGGAGATACTCCCACAGGGATGTAGCCGCATATGCAAACTGAGCTCCAAACGCAGCACAGAGGAGTGGCTTCATAAGTGTTCCAGGCCAGCTGGTAAACAAGGCCTTTATGCCAGCGTAGAGTGTTGCGGGAATTTATAGATTGCTGTATTCCTTTTAATCTTAGGTGATCAAAAGAGTCTCGGGAGATGTCACAGAAATTCTGCCCTGCAGTTTTGCTTTACAGTAAATGTCTTATCAAGGAGCAACTAATAATTGGCCCATCTGTGACCCATATCTGTTTGTCGCTTCACTGCAAATGCTGACGTAGGCTTTCCACGGACACACACGCAGCGCAGAAGAACAGGCTTCACCTGTCCACTGAGTGCATGCAGTCAGTGGCTGGGAATGCCGCACTTCAGGAAAAATGACTGACATCCATGATGTCACCAAGAGATACCTATTAATGATAAGCCAAAGAATGAATGGCTCCCTCTGACACTTTGCCCCGGGGTGTTCTTTCATGTGAACAATATGTATGGTATGCATAAATAATGAAGCGAGCCTTGTCTGAAACAGTAAACCTACCTCTTAACCGGTGTTGCACTGATAAGATAAACTTATCACACGCACACACACACACACACAGTTTACCTTATCATCAGCTGCTTTGTTTACTTGAAATAGAGACACTCTCTACTCCTCTTGTACTTTCTGTTTTCTTGGCCAGCCGGCATCATGTGAGCCGGTGCTGTCAGGTTGTCAAGAAAACAACGGGCTGTTTTTAGTAAACTAATCTTCCACCCTGACTTCAGCCTCACACCTGACAGGCAGCGTTACATATTCACTTTGGTATTACCATTGCAAATATTGACAGAACAATGACTTCACAGAAAGAGGAAACATGTGAGCCGCTGCTCGACAGCCACTTCTCATCTGCTCGTCAGACTGGTTGGTCAAGCTTCGGAACCATGGCGACGTGACATCAATGGCTGCAATTACATACAGTCGCTAAATAAACTTTAATCGTCCAGCTGATGACTCACCAGGACACACGGTGAATGAGGGAACACAAATCACGCACAGGGAAAAGTTACCAGAATGCGGCTAAATAGGTTCCTTTTGATTGGCCGGAATAATCTGTGGTATTATTATTATTTTTTTAACAACACAATGAATGGTAATATTCTTAATAATATAAAGGTCCAACATTTTCTTTTAATGCCCTTACAGACATTTATGAGCCCTTCTTATCGCTGTTAGCCTACTTTATGCAGCACATATCCTCAGTGACACAACCTCATTGTCTGCTTTGCTGTGTGGTAAAGCCTTTTCCTTGATGGCGACACATGATCGAGCACACCTTGTATTCTCTTCTGGGCCCCGTCTAGTGGATCACTTTCAATGGGCTGAACAGTGGAAAGCCCTGTATCCGCTTTCATGGGAACTCCTGTGCCGGCGACCAACCTCGCCGTACATAATGCCTTCCAAAGGCTCAGCTATCACAGTTAAAAAAATCCTTTGCCTATAGTCCTGATAGGCTATGATAGATTTCACTTCCTGTGAAGATGGGAAGGTGAGAGAGGATTTTTTTCCTGGGTTGGAAAAGGACACGTTTCTGACATAATTCAATGTCAGTTTTCCCATTGAGTCATTGTACAGCACCATGACAACCAGATAATAAATAGACAGTCCAAAGAGTCCTGATGATAAGCTCTCTCTCACAGGAGGAGGCGACATGAGACACTTTATGATACTGTAAGTGTCATACAGGTATTCTGATTCTTATACAATGAAAAATGTTAGATTTAAATGAAATTGTGAAACTATATTTACAGGATTTCTTTTGTCCATATTGCCACACAGTGCATTTTGTTTGGCCTCAGAGTTGACACGAAGGTTGTGATTTTCCTCCCTTAAATTCACCTGTTGCATGTGAAAATGTAGGATTTTTAAATGTTGCACCAACTGCAGAAAAGAAAACCGAATTAGTGTTTGAATGTATTTATAAAAGTCATGGGACACATATTTGGCTGAAATATTGCTATTGTGGAGGGAAGAACTGTGACAATGAGTCAAAAATCAATGGGTGTGACCTCCCTTATTTCTTACGTATGTGTGTGTGTTTATATTCCTGTATACGCCTTTGTGAATTTGCGTCATTGCGTATTTGTGTACTTGCATGCATAAGTGTGTGGTTATCATTGTTGGCCACCGCCCCTTTCCTCCACGCACACGCAAACACACACACTCAGTGTGACCAGATGGAATGCCTGAGCACGCTCTGGCATTACATCAGCAGCCCGATTGCTCCTGAAACCTGACACGAGCCTTGCAGCTTTCTGCCCCTCCCCCTCATCACTGTCTCTGACTGCAGAGAAGGAAGTGGTGTGTAGTGTCGATCAGGAAGCAAGGAAGCATCCCTCCTCCCTGAACTGGTCATGCAAAGCACAGAGCATTACAAAAAAAAAAAAAAAAAAAGCCGGCCTGACTGGCATGTCAAGTGAGGCGCTTGAGTCAAAATAATCAGATGACTGTAAAATATGGAGATGTAAATAGCTGCTCGGGCTACGAGTGGATATGGTACATGAGATGCAGAGTTTTCCGAGCATGCACGTCCCACGGGGGCCTTGATGTTTACCAGCCACTTCGAATGTGTGTCACAGACGGTTTGGAATGCGGGTGAAAACATCAGGAAGCAGAGGATTTATAACTAAATGTTTGTAGACGCACTCACATCATGATTTGTCTTCTGTGGCCTCGTGTGACTCATTTCATCAGGTGTTCTGTCAAGGTGGAAAGACAATGAGACGATTATATGTTTCCTCTCCCCTGCTGTACATATGTGGACAGACACACAGACATACAGACAGACAGACAGACAGACAGACAGATAGATAGATAGATAGATGGATGGATATCATAGGCATTATCTGATGATCTCATAAAATGATCTTTTCACAGGGAAAATGACACCACACGACCTTTCCGCTCCCCCCTCACCAGCACTGGACCCAGAGGAGGTCCGTTTGAGGAAGATGAAGCGTAGGGCAAAGGTCATTCAGGAGCTTGTGCAGACTGAAAAGGACTACCTAACAGACCTGGAGCTGTTTATCAGAGAGGTGGTCCAGCCTCTAAGAAATCTGCAGGTAGATGCTTGCATTATCCCTAAATGAAAACAAGTCAGGAAATCTGTCAATTTCGACCTTGGCATCTTTTGCACAGAAGATGTTAAAACCCATATTTGACGGCATGCGTCTTTGTGCTCAGGTTGTGGATGTAGACAGGTTGTTCACCAACATGGAGACGGTGTGTGAGGTATCTGCAACGCTGCTTCACAGACTGCACGAGGCCATTGCCGACCCCGATCCGGAGGCGGTTGTTATCGGTAACGCCACTTTGACTCGTGCATCTCTGACTTTCATCACGCTGGCTAATATCTGACCTTCGTCCTCATATCACGCTTGTAGGAGAGGTGTTCATCCAGGCAAAGGCAGCTTTAGAAGATGTATATAAGGTTTACTGTTACCACCACGACGACGCCAACATTTCACTCAAATCCTACGAGAAGGAGGAGGAGATAAAGCAACATTTCACCACATGCGTGTTAGCCCTCAAGTAAGCAATCGCCTCCATTTTCTTCCCAAATCGTCCAGAACCTCGCCGACATTGCGAATGTTATTTACTGCATAACGTCTTGTTTTTGACTGTGTATCGCTTTCTTTGCAATTGCAGGAAACTCTATGATCACGAGTAAGTATCTCTTTCAGATATGCTAAATTCTGTATCAAACACACTGTCAATATATACGGTAGATCTTTACTATCGTGTCGAATTAGCTCATGTGGATCATGTGCTACTGTGTGATGTGCTTCATTTGAACAGAGGAAAACCCAGCTTGTTAGATATGGGTTCGCTACTCATCAAACCGGTTCAAAGGATCATGAGATACCCGCTCTTACTGGGAGAGCTTTGGCAGTCGACCCCCGATGACCACCCGGACTGTCGACCGCTGCAGGAGGCGTTTACTGCCACCAAGATCATCAATGTTAACATCAACGAGTTCAAGAGACGCAAGGATATAGGTGAGATCGCATTTACATGGATCCGTTGCCTATCGAGTTCATGATTTTGCAAACCAGTAAGCACAAATAGTGTCTTCAGAAAGCCATCCAGTTGAAATGGCAGTTGCTGCTTTGGTTTCATAATCCGGTTCGTTCTCAGTTATGAAGTACAAGAGGTTGGAGGATGAAGGCACATTGAGGGGCAAACTGCACAAGTTCAACATCCACTCCATCCGGAAGAAAGGCGACAGGTTCGCCGGATACCTCAAGATCCTCACTGGAGTCGAATCACAGGTAAAAAGACAGCGCCAAAAATGCAAATCAACAACAACAAGAAGATTCTGTGGTCATGTACTACCAGTAATAAACGGTAGTGGCACTCTGTAGAGCCCGTACCGCCATCGACATCAAATAGTCTGCTCTAATTCGCTAGCAAATGAGACTAAATAATGGGCCTCATTTGCCTTATCATCAATGATCCTGTCTGTCCTAAACATGCATGACTGATAAGCAAACTGCAGCTGCTGACACAAAATAAATATTAGATGAATGCAAAAGCATAATTAGCACAATTCTTGCTGTAGGTTAGAGATGAGGTATTTGACAGAGAAGAGAAGCTGTTCAGGAGTCTGGAGAAGGCTGTGAGGCTGCTGGTGAAGAATCTTCAATGTTACCTGCAGCACACTCAGGTCGGTTCACATCAGAGCTTCAAGCCACAAAATGTCTCTTTCATGACTTAAAAGATCCTGACAAATGTCCCTGTTTCGTCTCTTGCGATGTCTTGATGGATGGTGCAGGACATAGTGACAGTAGCGGTTCAGAGTGTCCAGGACATGGAGAACATCATCAAGGAGCCAAACAAAAATGGTGCAAAAACCACATTGCACAGCAATGGCAACGATCCCTATAAGCAGTGTGTAAGCTCGGCTGCTTTTTTTTTTTGGTGCTTTTCCTAAAAGGATTTATTCGTTTTATTCAGGGTAGAATTCACGTAACCATCCAGCTCTTTGCATCTTATCTTTCTTCCCCAAATCTCCAATGTGCCTATCAGTCCGTACTGTTCCTGCACAACCTCGGACGACTTCTCACTTTCTGTCCACCGTTTTAATTTACTCCTCTCCGTGCTCATAAACATTCCTGCTATAGATCCTTCACTGAATCTGTCATCTTCCCATTTCTATTATTGGTGTTCTTTTAAGACACGTTTTACTGTTTCTCTGTTTATTCCAAATCAGTTACACTACTGTGCATTAAAAGCAAGAAACTGAAAAGTCCGCGTAGTATTTCAAAGAGACTAAAAGATAGACTAAAATTCATAGCAGAGAATACTTTGGTCAGCTAATTCTACAATCTGTATTCATCCCCTGCCACCTCACTGGCTTCACCCCTCAGAGGGACAGCCTAGAGCACTTGGTCCTCGCCCCGCTCTCCTCCCTGCAAGGCATGTTCACCGCCCCGCAGAAGCTCATCCAGAAACGCTACGACAAATTACTGGATTACTGTTGCCGCCTGGAGCGCTCGTCCTCTTTTTCATCTTCGTCCTCATCATCCACCACCGGCTCAACCTCTTCACTGGTGTCCGAAGAGCCGCCCGGTCTGGCCAGGAGGGACTACGAGGCTCTCAACGCCTTACTGGTGGAGGAGTTGCAGACGTTCAACACGGCCGCCTATACCATCCTAACCAACTCTGTGGCGTACCTGGTGGCCCTGTTTAAGAGGCAGATGGATAAAATACTACTTCACTCCCCATCCATACAGCAGCTACCAGTGAGAATCCCACACTTCATTCCACCTCAGATTGGAAAACGCATTCCAAATCTGTGCAATATTTAATCTGGCCTGTGTCACATTTTCAGGCTCCATTGTCCAACATTGTTGAGGTGCAGAGCAGCGTCATGGAGGAGCTGAACAATCTGAGTTTTGTCAAAGATAATGCCCAGAAATTGATGGAACGGAAAGTCAGCTTCGAGAGACGAGAAAAGAAAATAGCGGTAAGAAAGAGAGAAAAAAAATAATCTAGAGTAGAGTTATGCACGAGTAGAGATTAATAATGCACATTAAAACCTGGGTAGATGTGCAACCTTCTAATAGTGCTGTCAGTTTTAATAAAAGTCCCAAATATTTCTGAAACTTCTTATTTTACAAATTAAAAAAAAAAACTCCACATGGTTTCAATCCCCTTAGATTCACATGTATTCATGAGCTTACAACCTTTCACTCTGCCTCAAATATCCCCCCTACAAAGATAATCAATAGGCCTCTGTAAATGATGAAATCATCACGCTTTGTGCCACGCTGCCCTCCAGATGCCGGAAGTGCAGCATCAAACCGAGGAACAGCGCGGCCAGCTGCTGGCGGAGCATCCACTGAACCGTCTATACCAGCTGAAACGGAAGTGCAACGGCTGCCAGGAGCAGGACCTCAGCCTGCTGGAGGGGGAGCTGGTGGCCCTGCTGGAGGACACGGACCCATTAGGAAGCAGCAGCCGCTGGCTGGTTCACACTGGAGGCAAGTGTTTAAAAGCACGAGGACAAAGCGTCAGGGTGCATTAGGTCCTGTGATGTCACGGTCGCCGCCTCTTTGGCTGCCTCTTGAGAAGGGTGCCTCAGGACTCCAGCGCCAACGCCTTCGATTGGCTCCATCTCCCTTCAACTTCTCACAGAGGCAACTCATGAGCCCAGTGTCTCGTCAATGCAGCGTACAAAGAAAGCTCCCTGTGCACACACAGAAACAAGGAGCGAGCGGTGGCGCCCGCTCGTCTCGCTGTTCTCCGCAATAGCAAGTGTCTTTTTCATGATCCCTTGGTGCAAAGTGCACTAGTCACAGAATTGTCATGTCCTGAGGGAGTACAAGTATTTCCAGGAAGTTGCTGTTTTTATGCTTCACTTTACGACAACACTATGAACAGGCTCGCCTCAGGGGGCTTTAAAACAAACGGCTTGAACTTTTGCTTCCAGCCTTGATGCACAAATTTAAAGTTAACATCGTAAATGTTTATCCAGAAGGTATAACTTATTTTTGTACTTGCTGTAAGATATTTAAAGGATCTCACCAATATTAGAAAAGAGTAAATCTTTTTGTCAACTCTAACTTCAAATTGTCCTGATTATGAATACGCCATAGAAGTCACCGAGAACAGTTCTGTTGCAACTGATTTCTATAAGTACGTTATACAAATAAATAATTTGTATAAAGCTTTTAGTAGAGACACATTTAAAAGATTAATTAAAGCTATCTGCAAGGACAGATATGGCTACGGAAATGTGAGACGATGTGTCTTTCTTCGATCACACCTTTAAAATGGATTCAGCAGACAGGCATCCTGATAAACTGTCCCTTTGTGTCACAATCAGGTACACAAGGCTACGTCTACTCCACATTCCTGAAGCCGTACAACCCTCTGAGGGATTCCCAGCGGGCGGGCCAGATGGTCAAAGAGCAGAGAGCAGAGCAGCGGTCCCCCGTCATGGTGGATGAAGACTTTGATGACCTCAGTTTGTTCGTGTCGGGCAGCAGCAGCCTGCGCAGCTTCAACCTCAGCAGCAGCGACAGCAGCGCAACCATCTCTGGTCTACAGTGGGCGCTATTGCCCGCAGAAGACCTGGAGGTCACACTGGACCCCGAGGCTCAGCAGGTGTGTCTTTTAGAACTCCTTTGGTACCATAGGCGAATAATTTTAAGACACTGCTGAGGGGTCAGTGTCAGAAATATAGGAAAAATAAGTTCCGAAGCTGAAACACAAGAGCAGTGCAACTTACGTGCGCAGCCGTTACAGAACACTGATAGCTTCATCGTGTCTCTGTCATTAAGCAGTGACATTAGATATGGTAAATAATAACACACGACAGCAGCATCACGTCAACTGGGCTGGACTTTGTCCTCCACACAGTCATGCCTTTATTTGCCATGATGAATGGATAAGCCTCCGACCTCCATCGTGACACGCTTGACTCTTAATTAAATAGCAAAATAAGCAGGGACAGTAGGTTGCAACCAATGAAAAATTGTATTATGTTTGGGAGGTTTTATCAATATGGAACTCTGGCAATGGCTGCCCCCCAATGGACGACAGGTGACGGTACACCTGAATGGCGTTTCATGACGTCAGTACAAATACTCTAATTAAAAAACAGTGTAATTGGTGGAGGAATTACTCCGGACCTTTACTTAAGAGACTGATTTCTGCACTGGGAATATTAAAATTACTCAACTTGTGACAAAATAAGCATTAAATACATAAAAACTTAAAGTAGTTATTTAACTTGTAGAAGACTTTAACTTGTATTGGAGAATACATTGGATTCTTTGTTCATTTACCTTCTACTGTCAACCTTTTAAAATAAAATCTAATTTGTGCCTCTTTCCACAGTTTTACGCCGTGTATGCATTTCAAGCTCGCTGCAACCAGGAGCTGACGCTGCAGGAGTACCAGCATGTCCGCATAATCCAGTTCTGTGACCTGGGAGGCAACAAAGACTGGTGGTTAGCCGAGTCCAACGGACAGAAGGGATACGTCCCCGCCAACTACCTTGGCAGGATGTCTTATGCATAGAGGCCTTCTATCGATGCATAGTCATGGTGAAAACCAATCATAATCAATCAATTTAAAACAAATTTGCTTTCTTTAATGCCGTAGTCCCGTCAGTGACAAGTTTTAATTTTTTGCAATTTAAAATTGAAGCAGGAATCAGTAAACGTTATTCGACATCTCACGCCGGAAGTGTTGATTGATAAATCGAATGGTAGAAGCACTGTGCTGAGCACTTTTTGTACTTTCAGTGTTGTGTAGAGTATATTGGAAAATGAAGTTAATATTAAATGTGAAATGATTTACAGATTTATATATTAAACGGTGAATAAATGAAGTTAATGTTTCATGTGGATGTGCAATGAAGAAATCTATTCTGTCATTTCTATATTAAAATGACGTCGTGAATAAACATGATCAGCTCTGCAGTGGTCCTTCCTCATAAACGATTTACATTCAAAAACAACACATGATGTAATGTCAGAGCTACTCTTGTTTATTATAGCAAAGGATTTAATATTTTTGGATAAGAATGCGAGTCCAGTAGCAGCTACACAAAGTAAAATTCAAGCGCGGTAATTCCATTTATTGCCGACTCTTCCTCGTCACGACTCATTTCTTCAGCTTCTTCTGCGCCGCTTTCTTTTTCACCAGTTGTAAACGCTTCATGGCGTTAAGCTGCGACTCTTGAGACGTCGGCGCCTTGTCCCCTGGGACAACCTTCGACCCGTTCCCATTGTTCCCGTTACTACCTCCATTTCCTCCTGCGCCTGCCTGGGAGCCGCTCGGTGAGCTGGCCCCCGACGAGACGGACCCCTTCCCTTGGCTTTCGCTGCTCGACGCACGATTCAATGGCTGCTTGCCCAAAGTCAGGGGAGGAGGAGCTTTCAGAGGTACCTGGCTGGAGCCATTTCCATTGCTGCTCCCAGGTGTCTTTGAGCTCCCTAGTCCAGACTTGGCTGCACCGAGCCCAGTCAGCCCGATGGGTTTCTGGCCAGAGGGAGCCGGTAGGTTCTTGTGGCTCCCGCTGGGGCCAGAGGAACCCAGTTTAGAAATGGTAGGAAGCGATGGGGACGTCTTGGCACCAAATGCGGCCCAACCCGTGAGCCCGCTGCAGGAGGAGGCGCTGCCCCCGGTGGGATTGGCTGATGTTGTGGATGCCTGGAAAGAGAAGTAGTTCCCAGTTTTCAACCACCAACATATTTACTGTTTTTCACGCCGACTGTTGCTCCCGGTCTCACTTTTTGCTTGACCTGACATCAACGCAAAACCACACGCCGCTGCACTTAGTTAGCACGTACCTTCACTTCTGTTCTTTTGAAGGCCTGGAAGGTGCTGGCTGCGTCAGCTTTGGTTTTGAGCTCCGTCTTTTTCACCAGCGTATCCTTTACAACAGGAGCTGATGATACAGACGCAGGGGACGGTTTCTGGGGGGGTTTCTGTGCCTAGAGTGCAACATAAAAAACAAAGTTAATTTTTTTTTTATACAGGAAACACTAACAACTATTAAATTGATTATTTAAATAATGCACCAATAAATAGGTGGTATATATATATGTTTATTTCTCACCATGCGTTTCATTTGCCTGGTGCAGCGGGCACAGTACCACACAAGCCTTGGATCATTTACTTCTTTGTCTGTCACCTGGGGCTTGTGACAGTCCTGGTGGTACAGATTATGACACTCCTGGCACTCGACCAACTGGTTTCCCATCGACACCGTCATTTGTCTGACGCAAATTAGGAACACAGGTCACAAGTCAGGAATGCCGACATGGAAATGCGTGTTGGGTCATTATCCAAGTTCTCTTATGGTTTTACCTGCAAACCACACAAGCCAGGCCCATTTCCATGGCGAAGTCATCCGCACTGGTCTCGTCATAGTCGTTTATATTTGACAGAAGGTCTTTACTCGTCTGAACTGTAATAGGGGAAGACCGATTCTCCTGCTTCTCCAAACGAGGCTTTTTTGGAGGTTCGACTTCACCCATGTCAACTCGGACCTGTTGCAAATAAGAAAATTAAGCGCATTTGGACAATTGATGTTGACATGTATGTAATGCACATGCTTTTCATGCACTGTAGGGAGAACTAAACCAAAGAAAAAGCACAAGCTAAAGTGCTAAACTGAGCTGTGCTGATCTGCTTAGTCATTCTACCTACACCAAGGATGGATGGATGTTATGTTTTTTTTTTACGGCCACTGGTTTCATGTAATTGGGCTTGTCCTCTTATAATAAAAGCTTTCACATACCTTCTCAGATGGCCTCTTCTCGCCTTCCTTCTTACTCTTTTCAGAGCTGGATTTGCTACTGGTGCTGCTGCTGCTGCTGCTGGAGGACGAGGAGCTCAAAGACGACTTCAGGTCTGGTTTACTTAAGCTCAGTTTTGACACAGAACCCTTGGACAGGTCTATATCCTAAAGGTGCACAATTAAAATAAAGAAGACTCAGTATGCACATGTATAAATGATATACATGAACAATAGCAAGACATAGTAAGAATGAACACAATTGTCTTACTTTTATTGATGAGCGGTAAGATGAGTCGCTTCCTCTTGCAAGCGACTCATCGAGTAAAGCCTTGAGTTTCTCTGCAGAGTCTTTACTCTTGGAGTGCAAGAAATTCAATCCCTTTAGGAAAATGGGATCCAAGTCCAGACTGACGGGTCCGGCCATGACTTTAACACTGAGAATAAAAGCAATACTTGTTACACGTAACCTCAGATCACTGCTACTATCGCTCTCAGAAACGTTTGGTGAGATAAAGCACAGATGTTTTGTTTGCTGATTCCGTCTGTTGGGACTGACGTATAGAAACGAATAGGCTAAGACAGTACTTTGCTACGGTGAGGTTAGTATCGCCCGTCTGAATCCTAAACCGCACTAAACTACTCAGTTCCTGCTCCCGTCGGATGACAATAGGAATAAACCTAAGTTCGCGTGTCATCATTTACAGTTGTGTTGCTTTACCTCGCTCTACTTCTGGCAGTATCGCGTCCCTTAAAGCAGGAAATACAGTATCCTGTAAGCAGCCTGCGTTTAGATACTTCCTACAAAGGAGCGCCGGGGCGGATATCCCGTCATCTCGCAACCTGTGCAACCGTTAAATATGTCCGGAATCTACAAGGGCGGACCCTTGTGATGAATTATTGTTTTTCAATTAAGACATTAATGCAAACTCTATATAATAATTTATATAATGCATCACGTATTATGTATATATATATATATATATATTTGAAAGCGATGTGGTGCTTCGATATAAATTTTAATTAATATGTGTTCCTAGCGTTGACAGCAGATGGCGCTGTGGATATATTTCGTAGGGAAACGGGAAGAGGAAGCTAGCCTTGTGCCGGCTCTGTTTTGTTTCTTACAATTACGCTGCACGACACGTGCGCATTGCCAAAGCTATTATAATTATTCGTTCGAGTCTTTTCCCGTGCTGGGTCTGAAACTACATTTCAGGTAATACTTTGTAAACTAGTAGTTACTCATAACAATTTTATTTTTTTTCACTACGGAACTATTTACCATGACGCACACTGATATAAAGCAACGCCCGTGCCTGTATTTAGACGCTTCTTCCCACAACGAGGAGCCGAGTCTTCCTTTGCGCACATCCATCGCCCTTTTCCTCCTGTCCTACTGCGAGTGCAAGTCTTTCAAGCTGTTTCTGGTCCTCGGCAAACCTGGCTGCTCCGAGAGTAAGCTTCCGGTGTCTTCGGACGCGTCTGCTGTTCAGCTGCAGGACCTTCCTCCGCTTGTGAGAGGCTGCCGTCTCCCCGCTGCTCTGGATGAGACGGGGGGGCTCTGCAGGGCCGGGCTGGCGGTGGTCTTGAGACACATTATCAACCAGACCTTGGAGGTTGACCCCTCCAGGAATGATGTGCTGGCTTTACTGGGATTTAAGAAGACTTGTCTGAAGGCCTGTGCAGAGGTTAGTGGACAAACATGACCAACTTCTGAAGAATGGGTTGCGGCATATCAAGGTACAAGCAAGCAGGTGGATAAATGCGACGGGCTGACGTTTATTTTCTTGTCACACTCTCAGGTGAGCAGATGGACCAGGCTGTGTGAAGTCGGCATCCCCTCTGACGTCGAAGAGCACCTTAAAAACCCGGCATGTCCCCTTCGGCAGCTGCCTCCCTCCGTTCTCGCCCTGGAGCGGAGGCTGGCGGAGCCGGTCAAAGTCCACAACGACGACAAAATACGGAGGCAGAAACTCCAAGAGCAGCAGCGGAACAAAAAGAACGCCTCCCGCGGAGGCGGGGGGACCCTGGATGCCGAGTCTGAATCCGGACAGCCGCCCGAGGCCTGTGACGGACCTGAGCTCAGAGCGGCTCTGGCCAAGCTGTCGGTAGATGCAGTCCCAACGTTGACCACTAGAGAGAACTCTGAGATCAGGAGAGTGAAGACCGCAGACCTGCCCCCCCTGCAGCACGTGTTCGCTGAGGGACTGTTCTTCACTCTGACTGACGTGGTGCTGCTGCCGTGCGTCTATCTGTATCTGGTGAGGGCCTCGGGGGCCGTGGTCGTCATCATTCACGTCTGAGACGTCGTCAGTAATGAAAAAGAGCCGGCTCCCATTGCCGCCTTAATATACGGCCTCATTTTCTGCCGTGAATACACATCAAATGCTAATTCACCTTTATTGTCTAAGCCTTCTACCTGTAACGCCTCGACACACTGTGAGCTTAACAAGCTGGACTACGAACGGAATGCAGCACCGTTATATGCCGCAAGCGATCGGCTCTGCCTCCCGGCGTGAAGGATGTTATCTCATTTAGATGTCTGGGGAAACATCCGTCACCATTAAGATGACCTGTCAAATTACGCACGACTCGTGGACTCGATTCGCCGCGTCTGACTTGGCGCAGGTTTTGCTCTCGGAGGTGGTCGAGAGCCACCTGGCCGAGCGCGATAATGTATGGGGGGGGGGGAGTATCTAATCCAATGCAGAAGGTTGAATTGCATTTCGATGACTTCAATTTGCGGATTATTATTATTATTTTTTTTTATCTCTACAACAGATCAGGAAGGATTCTTACGTTGACCTAAAAACGTCTTTATTTTCAAGAAGAAGAAAAAACAAAACTTGCAAATACTTTTTGGATATTAATGACACCTAATGATGCATGTCGTTCTCTTGCAGGCCGGGGAGATGGAGGCCGTTTAGCTCGATTGCGTGCGTGCGTGTGTGTGTGTGTGTGTGTGTGTGTGTGTGCGTGCGTGTGTGTTATCGAGTTGGGAGGCTGCACTGTCGGCCAGTGAAGTGGGTCTCCACCTCCATTTCACCCTCCAGCTGTCTCCAACTGTTCCCCGACTGTGGGAACAAACTGAAGTTCTCACAATGAGGCTTTTAGTAGGAAGCTGCGCTCCGATGGTTTCCAGTTTCACACTCAGCCTAGCGCGTCTCCTCTTAACGGCCATCACACGCGGCTTGTGACGGTTCCCTTTCCACGCCACCCCCGCGTCACAGTGCCCTCGTCTCCCTACGTGTCTCCGTCTGTCCCCCGTTCTCCCGTCGCGCCCGATTACGCCGCTCCTCCCATCGCTCTTCTGTTTGTTTTTACGCTCTCCGTCTGGCAACGCCGTTTATGCTTTTCCACGCCCGCCCCCTTCTTGTTCAACTTGTCTTCCCACCAGCGTGATGAGTAAATTATGGTATATCCATTGTCTCATCCATGTGGAGCCAAGTCACTCAATCAATGACCTTTTTTTCTCTGTTCTAAGTCGATCCTTTTGTTGTTGTTCCCGTTCTGTACAGCGTTCCCTCCGAGCCCATGCTGCGAGCGCTCTACGCCGGCTCCCCCACCTGCTGCGTTGGTACAGCAACGTCCAGGAGGTGCCCGGGGTCCTCCGGGCTGCCGAGGTCTGCGGTTTGGCTCTATCCATCCCACAGTTCCCCGCGTCCAGCCCCTCGGGCCCTTCGGAGGAATGTAACCCAGTGGAACAAGAGGAAGGCCAGGAGCTGACACAGCCTGCCTTCACCGGAGGCCCCAGGCCCACAATGACTAAGCTTGAGGTAAATGAATACTTTCCCTCACGCAGGTTTGATCGTTCTTTACAAAACAAGCCTGTTGCTTAAGCGCACGCGCCTTGCCTCCACATTTAAGGACCAGCTCTCTTGTGTTCTCGCACTGCACAGACCGATTTTCAGTCTCCAACTGGTTGTTAGCTGTTATCCCTGTAATTTCATGCACTTATTATCTGCTTGATTGAGCACTCTGATGCGTCGCTTTAGGCTCATGCTTTGACTTCTGGGAGACTTTTGCATTTGTTACATTTTTCTGTCCTTTGTGCTGCTTCGTAATAATATTTGCGGTCGCAGAAATGACGTTTTATAACGTTTTTGGTGTCATGTTGATCATTTTTCTCTAAGAGGTAGTTTGTAAGACAAAGTACCCGTTCTCCCATTACTGCAGAGGAATATAATATAACTTTACATGAAATCTCTACAACCAAACAATTTGTGTAGCATTTCAAAAAAGCTCGCTGCATCATAAAGGTTATGTACGTAATTCAGTCAGTGTTATAATGCCGACGATAAACATTTGGCTTATCTTCATTCAGATGAAACGAGTAATTCGCAGTAATGGCTGAAAGCGCCAATGCGACGCAACGACGGCACGCACGTCCTTTCTCCTCGCGCTGTTTTGAAGACGCTGCCAAAACCCCTCAGACTGTTGTCTCTCCTTGTTGCTTTGCTCTCTCAGCAAACATATCTTCGTGTTTTCATGCTGGCTAAGTGTCAGTGGTGATGTGATTTTAAGTGACAGCAAGAGGGGAAATGAGGAAAGTGGTGAAACGGGGTTTGGCGTGTTTGGATGAGGCAGGGAGAGCTCGGCGGGAGAAACGCGTCCTGCTGCCAGATTAAATCCAGTAATGCGGAGATGCACTCAAATGATAGTTTTCATTGCAGTTTGAAGTGAGGCATTATAACTGAGAGGAATGTGCACACACACACACACACACACACACACATCCACAGAGGCAAAAAGAGAATGGTGGGTAGGGTGTGTGTGTGTGTGTGTGTGTGTGTGTCCCAAAGCAATCACATGAGCAGACATGCTTCCTCTGACACGGTGACACACGATCCTGTCACCGCTGGTAACCAGGTTACCAGGTTACCAGAGCTCGCCGTGCGCTGCGGTCAACAACAAAAGGCTCAGAGACTTCTCCGTCTCCCCGACCTCAGTTAGCAGACGCCAATGTGCACGCCAGTCAAAGTGCATGTGCAATGAGCTGCAGCAGGCAAGCAGCCCCTCCATTGAAATGCAGTCCACAGAGCCGTAACCCGGCGGGGGGGGGGGGGGTCTCTCTCTCCACAAGCCGGTCTTTCTGCGTAGCGATTAGCATTCGACAACAAGTCGATATTTAAAGGCACAGACAGAGATCCAAATCCATCAGTGCATTAATCAGATTAACTGTCACATTTTGGGTGAATCTGAAATGTTCGGCTAGAAAGCGCCAAGATGAAAGTCTGCGCAGACAGTCCCTGGATGGGCCCGATGCTTCCAGGCAATGCTTGTTTGCTCTACTAGCTTGATGGTGTTGTTTTGCACCAGGTATTCTGTCTGTCTGTCTGTCTGTCTGTCTCTCTGTCCGTGCTTCTGCTTGTTCTGTCTTGAGTGACACATTCCTCCTCCGACATTCCGCTCGGGCATTTCTCATTTGTTTTCACCAAACAAATGTCAAACATAATTATAACCAATTTCATGCAGCCAAGCAGTTTTTTTTGTTAACTCCAGCCTCTGCGAGTAGAGATTAGGTGCACATTATTGTAATGCAGTCGCACAGTCGACGGATGAGCCTGTAAATGTGCTAATATGTTCTAATGACTCATCTGGATTAAATATAGCCCTATTTACATTGGGATTAGGTGCCGTATATTAAAATGGAATCACACAAAGGCTTTTGTGAGTCATTTCGAGAGAGTAATTCTATAACGCAGTCTGCTATTGTGTGAAACACAATTTTCATTGCTGCCGACAGGGTGTGGAATAGGTGTTGATTAATCTCTCTAAAGAAGTGCATCAGGCGTTTCCACGGCGATTAATGAAAATGGAAAGGCATCATTCTGTCGACGCAAAACCATCATAGATAAGCCCTTGTAGCGTCACCCTTAACCGTACGTCCATACGCCTGCAGCACACAAAACGTTTCGTATTTATTCGTGGCCATGCAAAGGCTGTTAGAAAATATTTTATCTGAACAAAAGTTAAAAAGTTTATTTGTCACTCTAGAAGAAAACGAGAAGTTGCTCGACGGTTTCTTCCACATGCGCAGCCGTCAATCAACACGAGCAATATGACAGAGGACTTTCTGAAGAACAACTCTGTTAAATCCACTTGATTCCACCCATTCGGACCCCCCCCCCCCCCCCCCCCCTCCCCCTCCCCGGAACCTCAGGCCAGTGGGAGGGTTTGTAACGAAAGTATTTGTGTGTGTTTCTCTTCCCCAGGAAAATGGCATTGATGCTGTCTTCGCTCCTCATCCTTGCCCTGCTTGGACCCTCCCGTGGGACCGCTTATCCGGAGCCCTCAACCCCGCTGAAGGTGAAGCCCAATCTTTTCCGTGTGGCGCTCTTCCTCGGCATCTCGTTTTTTTATTTCGCCCTTTTTGCTCGTTCCCTCTTTTTCCACGCGCTTTGCCTTTTTTTTGCTTTTAAAACATCTATCCTTCCATCCTTCTGCAACTTTCCGCTCAGTCTTTCTTCCACTTTGTTATTACCTGGTCAAATGTCAGAACACATGGCATTAATCCTGTGCACGGAGCAGAGGCAGCATTGTGTGAAAGTGTTGACAGGAAACCTTCCATGCTACTGCCGCCTGATGATTTGCGGTGACACCTCGCCTCTTCCCCCGAAGAATAGCTGAAGTCACTGACACGTCGCAGAGCCTCAGCTGGAAAGTCTTCCCATGAGGCTTCTCCTAGTTATGTTGCGTTAAAAAAAGGTCTGTGACAGAAACAACCTCGGTACAACTGAATCACAAACACCTAAAGTGCCACGTTGAACTGTACGCAAGCCTCGAGTGGCTATTGAGTGTCTAATCGGCAGTAGAGTGGTATCTCTCTCCTCGTCTTCCTTTCTCTGACTGCTGTTGTTTTTCTTCTTGTTACTTCCTGTTAGTCAGGCGTGCGGGTCAGTACACAGCGCAACAGTTTGAACGCAGGTTTGAGAACAGAACCTGTGGATTAAGACACACACACACACACACGTACACGCACAATATGTCATCTTATGCAACCATCGCATCTACAGTACAACTTAATCATAAAAAAAAAAAACCTCCCATTGACATCTAAACTGAAGTGCTCTCGATTATGTGGGCTGCGTATCTTTTGCAAGAGTGAGAATCATGGAGAGACCAAATTTGAGCTGTCTCACTTATGTCAGCACTTTGCATGATAAACAGCGCCGCCGGTATCTGCCCCTGCAGCGTTGGGATAGGAGGCAAGTAGCCCCTGCGTTTTCAGCAATGTGTAATTAAAGTGAAGCTGAAGCGAAAGGCAGTCGATTTGTTGAGAACCCCGGGCGCGTGGGCTCGCCATCTATCTGATCCAAATGCTGCACGTACGCCGACGTGTACAGTACGGCAGCAATTTACTCCTAAATATGCAGAAATCTGCAAACCCGATACAAACCGACGCAGTTCTCCGACAGTTGTCCTGTTTAAATGCGTTATCGTGTAGGTTTTTTTTGCCTGCAGTCTTTGGATCGTTTTGTTGCGGTTCTCCACTCTAGAGCATTCGAGTGAAGGAAACGATGACTGTGAGATTAAAGCGGTGACTTTCAGCCTTAATTTGAATGCTTATTTCCTCATTCAGTGAGCGGCGTACAAAGTTTGGCCCGCTTCATCCGCACCCCAGAAGGGTACGTTTAGGATGCAATTCGCACACCTATTATGGATGTGAACTCCTCTAAATGCCCTTAAAGCTGAAAGTCACCATCTGTTGTGCTACCCCTAAAGAAGTAGTTCCTTACTTGGTAGTTAAAGGGACACCATTGTATATATTTCTTTCCTACCTGAGGAGATATACTTCTGTTAAACAGTTGTGGGATCACCAACATGCATTCCAACATAAATAGTGCCTTATTTAATGCATTGCTTTAGTCTGTTTACTCAACTAAATGGAAGCCGTCGCTAAGAAGTCCTAAACGCTGACACCCGGGTATTGCACAATGTGCAGTGGAACAAAAGGACCTCTGTAAACGTAAGCTGTTTAGGTTATTGCCCTCTTTGTGTTCGAAGGCTGCTTCTCCAAATGTGGTGAGGGTTGTCTGCAGATGAATAAACAGCGATGTGAATACTGGGCCCATTGTGTGGAGAAGCTGACGTCTCGCCTGCAGTGCTTCGCTTAATAGACGGTGGAAGGGAGGTTGTAAATACAGCGGGTTGGAATGATGGTGTGTGTGTGTTAGTGTGTGTGTGTGTGTGTGACAGCAGGAGACGGCGATAGGGGCGAGACAGCATGAAGAGACAAGGGATATCAGCAGAAAACAAGACGGGGGGTGCAGACAAGACAATCAGGCATAAAAGAAAGGGGGGGTGGGGGGGTCTGGGGTGGAAGCCACATAGCTGTCATACTTCAGACATGCTGCAATTAGGGCCTCCGGGGTTGTTTTGGTACAAGGAGACGAGATGAGGTCCCGTGTCTTTGTCTTCGGTTACAGGAGTATGACAGAAGTTGAGCTGCTCGAGCGAAGACCGGCTCCATTTGTTTCTCTGTCTCCCGGCGTCGACTGCAGCAGGGATGCGATTGAGATTTCACAAGCTCCACACTTGACTGGCGTGAATTTCTTCTTCTTCTTCTTCTTTTGTGCTTTGATAGAAATGGAGGAGAAAGTAAAGTACACGGGCCCCGTCTCTGAGGGTCTCGCGGCCCACCTGACCAGGCGGCTCCTAGACCTGGGAGACCCAGTCATGAGACATAGATCCCTAATTTAAGCGACTCAACTCGCAGGGACTCCAGGAACTTTCTGTGCCTGGAAATGAAAGACTGTCGGTGATACCTCAATAAAAAGCTTCTTGTTTTATACTCTGTTCACACACGGCATGACTAATGACCAGTTGAACGTCTTTAACTGTGTTGCTGTGGGAATGCATGACAGGCAGATGGAGAACCAGTGGGGATTTCAAATATTTTATTATGCACATGCATCCTTTCTTGCTCCTGTTCCTGCTGAGTTTATAAAATGCTGTGACGATACTGCAGTTTCCGTTTCATGCAATATTCGGTCTGTTTTTTAATGTGCATGATTTCCCCTCAGGTGTCTTTTCTCTCACTGCTGAACTTGTATGAAGGTAATGAGATGGATTTAATTCAAGTCCAAATTTATGAAGACCCTTTACATTTGAAAAAATAAAAATAAAATTCTTATCCTGCATATTTATTAGTTGCCCCAGGGGTGCAGTGCAGGTTCTCCCAGTTGCAGTTTAGACCAATATTGCACTTTTCCTCTTTTCGTAATTGTTATCATCATGCCATCCTTCAAATTGAATTACTGTCTGGCATTGCAGTTCAGTGTTTTATCTGATTTTAATCAGGGTAAAGTATTCATAAAAGTAATTTATTACGCGTTATGATAATTGTAGTTTAAATGTGGAGATGATCTGGAACTCTGATAAGGGACTCGCCGGGCCAAAGGGCTGCAGGTTGAATAGATTGTTTTTTAAATGTAGACAGACTTATGATCTTGGTATGACATTCACAACAGCCATTTTATTGCTAACAGTTGGTTAGATAATGATGTGATCTGCAGCTCCCCACCTTCAGCTGCTACACACACCCGAGCATTCTGGAGTTGATGGAGCCAGAAATCTATCGATCAAAAATAGGATTTAAAATAAATTACTGTATTTTTCTGCATCTGCTAGATGTATAAATGGGCAAATGTTAATAGGAAGCTAGCAAAACATTTTTTTTTTTTTTTTAGAATTCTACAAACCCAGTAGTTGCTTTTTTAGATTTCTCTATATTGATTTTGTTTTTCTCTTTATGTCTCCCGAAATAGAAGAGACCATGATCATCAAGTCAAATAAATTAATCCATTAAAATGGAATGGAAGCATCCATACTTCAATTGCTTTTTCTTTAGAAAAAAATAGAAAGGTGGTTGACTGAAATATTTTGACTTAACTAGGTTTCCACATTCGTGTTGCTTGTGCACTGGAATTCAGTCGAGGCATTCCGCCGAAGTCTGGCAGTTCCTGTCCGACTGTCAGGCTCTCTGCTGTGAGACAACCTGCTAAGACAAGTGTGTTAATCTAAGACTCTCACAAATAAATTCTGCTTTCACCACCGGCTGTGCCCAGCTTTCCAGTACTGAGCCGATTGATCCTGTCACCTTTACAAAAAATAAAATAAAAATTCAACTCTCCCACTTCAAATTCTTGTGATGAATTAAGTATTCCAGTCCTGCAGAATGTTCATTTGTGAGCTTTTCCCCCTCATGTGGCACACATCGGATATGAATTAGGCATAAGCAGGAAAGCCGTGCATGGAATGACTGGGATCAAGCCTCATCCATACGTGGATGGGCAGCAAATCGGAATTGGGCCTCAAAACCTGCAGTGGAAAAATTGTATTTGAGTTATAAAGTAAGATTAAGAAAAAAATTGCAATCGTTTTTGAAGAGCAAACCTTGAAACCCTTTTACACTTGTCCTTGAGACAGGACACTTGATTTATGAATCTATAACATAAAACAGCGTTTATGACCAAGTTACCAGGCTGACGCTGCCAGCACCGTTTCCACAGTGGTGCTTAGAGCTGCATGCTAATGTTGCCAGGTAAAAAAAAAATGCTCACTTTGGTATTGATGTTCAACAGGTATGATGTCACGTCCACGTTGAGCAGGCTGTGGTGAAACGTGCTCATTTGTGTTACACATAAAGCTAATGTTCAGAAGATCATCAAGGTTTTTAGAATTCATCCATGCGGGAGTGCTGGGTTTCAAAGCCGAACCAAATTCTGCATCGTCAGCCCCATCTGGTCTCCTAAGTCCTATTCTCCTAAGTCCTATCCTAAGTCCTATCCTAAGCCGCACACCGCTAGCTACAAGCTGCACGTGTTGATTTTACGTTTGCCTTAAAGGAGAGGCGTGCCCTTATCGGTTTCGCACAGAGACTTGCGTCACCACATCAGAGATTTGTCGGGGAGCATTTCTAAGTGCAAACACCCAGATTTGATTTGAAAATATTGTTATTGAACATCAGTGGGAGGATATCTGTGTGAACCGTGCGTGCTGGCAGTTGGTTAAAACCCTCGTTCCCTTGGGCCTACGGCTCCGAACAGCAGGCTGTGACTCCCAAATCACTCCTCTCATTCTCAATTAATTAAAGTCGTTAGAGCCTTTTAAATTGGAGATTTAAAGATATGCAGTAAACATGGGACCCAGCAAAACAGCCAGCCAGCTTTGTTACTCCCAATTAGAGCGATAATTGGCACTTTATTTCTACAATTCAGCTTCTAACGCTTGTGGACTCCCTGGAGGTGTACCACAGAGTTGCACTATTTGCTGTGATGTTCCACTGGTGGTATCCATTTAAAATGCAGAGCCACTGGCTGCCTCCATGATGAGCTCCCTGCAAATGTCATATTATGAATATTCATGGTCCTCCTTGGGTTTGTTTTGTTCGCTCCTTCTCTGCTGAGGCGTTACAGTGTCGGCTATGCAACGAGGTACCGTTTGTCTAACCCACAGTCTGCTTCCAGTCGGTTTTGGATTACAAAGTGTTTACGTGATTAATTGCTGATTAGTGTTTTGAGCCCTGAGCCGAATGTAAAAGCAAATCTTTTCTCTGCAGGTTTCGCATCTGAGGCGCAGTCCAACAGGCTTTGTCTGTTAACATCTCATGGACATTTGAAGGAGATCGAGCCTTAATAATAATTTTTTTTCTGTTTATGCTTTTTATTGTTGAGGCTTTTGAGATATGGCAGAAGTGTTTTGGGGATTTGTCAGGCTTTCTGAAACACATTTTTTTTGTGGTCTCAAAATGTGTACGTTATTTGAAATGTACATTAAATAAGTTATCCAGAGCTTTAACATAGCCAGTGGAGGCGAACCTCCAAGGGGAAACAATCGAAAGTTCCATCCTTCCAATTGACAGATAATATTTTTGTGCTTCTTTTCCTGCACTCTCATTCTATCCTTTTTAACGTTTTACTTTTACTTACTTTAATGCCTGCCACGCATTTCCTCTTCCTATAAATTATATGGAAATCAGTTCATTGTTAGTTTTTTTTGTAAGTCTGCTATAAACAAGATAATACAGACGAAAACCTAATCTCCTAAACACACACATAGACATTAGCAGCTATAATATGGAAATACATTTATGCTGACGTGAACTTGACGCTCCGTGTCCCTAAAATAAAATGTCAGTCTGTCAGGAAAAGAGTATTTGCTGTCGAGACTTTTCCCTTTCAAATAGTCTTCTGCAGGGACCAATATAAGCTTCGGCGTTGAAGGGAGAGTTCCTTTTATTTTTTTCTCAATGGAGGAGCCCTGGCTTTGCCAGTCCAACATTTCTGTAGGGAAACTAAGGGGAGATCATCTGGCTGGAGTCCAGGCAGCCTTTATTTATCTTTGAGTTAGTGCTGAATGTCACACAGACTCTGAGGTTTTACAGAGGTGGCACTCCAGAGAGACGTTCGCACGGCCCTCCGCCGACGCCAACGTCAGGCCACTTACTCTGCGACTCTGACAGCTCTGGCAGTGAACAGAGAGCAAGGGATGAAGAGCAAGAGTGTGCTGTGAATAGAAACAAACTACCCAGTGTGAAAGAGGAATTGCAGGGGAAGATTTGCAATACAGTAGACCTAAAAGGAAGAGCAGCTGGATTTTGAACTTAACCTCCCTGTTATCCTCAAATGGTGGGGATATTTGCCTCCAGAAAATGATTTACAGAACGTTGTTGACCAAGTTTCTCTGTGTTTGTTAAGTATAATTTCTAGTCACTGACTTTAGAAACTGGCGTAGCCACCCAATAACTGAACACACTGATGAACACCAAAGAAGCTGGGACTGCCTCCCGACCTACAAAGCCTGCTTTCTGGAGCAGATGTTCCTAAGATGTGAAGATGGAGACACATCTGGTCTGAAAGAGAGGAGGATCCATCTTTATGATTGAAGCAGGAAGTAAAGGAAACAATGTTGCAGGAGAATCATGGAGCCCTTCGAGCCGTTTGATCTTCACTACGGTGGAAACAAAGTAACTAAATGAATAAACTGAGCCACTGCAGAACATTATAGATACATTCATAATGTTGACAATGCTGTGACACTAGATAGTAGCTCTGTCAAAATAAGAAGAGTATTATTATGCTTTTTATTGAGAGAGAGAGATTTACACAGTTACAAGGCATGTGGGTTAATTTTCAGGAAAAAATGGTTTCATTTATTCTGTTATTGCAAGTGCGTCATATAAATAAAACCCTCTGTGGTGTGAAAAAGAAAGCAGTAAAGCCTGACGGCTAATACTTTTCTCCGATCACAACAGTGCATTGGGAGAAATAAAATATTGATCATTTCTGTTCTCATGGATTTTTTGCAAGCGCCATCAATAAAGCACCATGCCATTTGTGTTCCCCTACAAAAGGTGCGTTCTTTTGGCATGTTTCAACACATCATGTTGGGTTTATGGGTAACATTCATTTTACAGCTATATAATAATGTAATCATTTTCTGCCATTTTTTTTTGGAATTGCATTTCATGGAATAATTTTACTTGCCAGGAAAGAACTACCAAATTATGTGCAAAAGTTGCGGAAAGGAGACAAAATGCTGAGGCTATAGAGAAAGGACAGGAAATTAGCTACAGACTCTCCTGACCCGGTCCAGTGGGCTGCACAAAACACTCATCTGTCCCTCCAAAGTCAATAATTAGAGGCGTTTGGACCGACTTTGTTTTGCTAGCACTGGGGCTAACGTGTGTGTTAATATTCATTACTGATTTGTCACTTTGTGCATGTATAAGATTTAAGAAAAACATATTTTAATTTAAGGAGGAAGAGCTTAAATTGTGGGTTAATTATAAAAGCCTGCATTAGTAAATATACTTTTGATACACAATGAACTTGGCGAACCACACCAGCATAATTTGTATTTACCTCCTGATTATTTATTAAGTGTCGAGCAGATCCTCAGCTGATGCTCTCTGCTTGTGCAACGAGGGGGATGAGCAGATATTTGGCAGAAGAAACATTTATGTTTCAGTTTAGCTGTTTGCCCGTTTTGAAATGAAACAGTGCAGACAAATGAGGAATGTGCTGCGACCTGTACGGGGGGACCACGGGAGTTCCATAAGCATGCCGCCGTCTCGCCTATAGCTACGTCTGGTCTTGTTTTGACTGACATGCCAAAGCTGTTGAGGGATGCACAGTGAAACTTTTTTTTCCTCCTGGTGTTTATCTTCATTACCTTTCAGGGTTTTTTGTGTGTGTCTGTGTCATCACATTCTTACAGAAACGTTTAAGAGACTTCTGCTGGGAAATACTTTTTTTTTTTCTGACTCCCAATTCTTTTCGCTTCAAGTCAAATCAACACGATTATATTTAGCTATGCTGCTCAGCGTCTGGTTGCAGAGCCTCAAACCTTTAGAAATGTCTGTACGACATAATTGCATTTACTTTGTGTGGTGCTGCTTATTTGAGGATTGTTCCATGGAGTATTACCCCTGCTAGAAAAGGCCTTATAAAAAAGAACAAAAGGGGCGTTTTGTCATGTTTTGGTCCATCTATGTTTCTATTGTGAGGAAAATATGACAGAATGCAAGCTTTTCTACACCAATGCAGACACTTTTTAGAGCCAACAAACAAATTAGAAGACATTGTAAGTTGCAGACTGTAAGTCTGTGCCAAGGTAAATCTAGCGTCCTGCCAGCAAAATATTGTTTCCATTCACAAAAACACGCCTTACTGCCAGAATGTTGTTGTATTATAAGACGGTGAAGGTGACTTTAACTTTATGAAAGCGTTCCAATTCTTATTGGGTCCTTTACTGGAATTAATATCGCGCAAAACAAATCCAGCACCTGAGAGCTATAATCCTGTTTGAATGGAATATACTGATTTCATTAGTTTAACACCCCTCCAACCAGTAACGGTAGGAGCTGCTGATTTTTATGACGCACTCTGTATTGTTGTCAGAGGCTGTCTGCAAAAAAATGGTTTGTGAGAGAGACTTACCAGATCCAAACCGACCTGACAAAAGTCACATGAAGGGAACACGCAGGTGAAAAAAACAAACTAACCACCAGCTTATAGCAAAGAAACCTAAGATATGACCCTACATTTAACAGGCTTTTGTGACTGTAAATGAAATGATGTGGGGAAACATCCAGAACGGTGCAGAAGATTATTATTTACTCCAAAACTGAATGGCTTCTGAAGAAAGCCTGACTTTATTGCTGCATATTTAAGTCTTCTTTTGAAAGCGCCGCCTTGATTTATTGACCTGCGCTTTTACTTATTTGCTTTCATTCAACCCAGCGGTAAAAGGCATGGATATCTCATTAACATAACTTTCTCCTTGAGAGCGGGAACATGGCCACGTCAAGAAAGAAACCTTTTTAACTGAATAGATTAGAAGAATTTCACTGCAAATCCATGACTTTAGATTTAGTTGATTTTTGATGGAAACATTTTTATTTCTAACTACCAGCAGCTATGCCTATGTTAGTTTTGAACATTTTAAACAATGGGCCATTTAAAGCGTGATCTATGTTATACTTATGTTAAATGCGTTTTACCCATTTACACAAACAAAATAAAAATACAATTGTTTGCTACATAAATCCATATATCTCGCTTCAACGTTTTGATGTCTTCAGTTTGTATCTACGTTGTAGAACGTAATAAAACTGACTGGTAGTGTTTCTTGGTATCAATTCAATCAGAAGTAAACATTTAAAGACATTATCTGAACTTAAATCTTCGAACCAGCTTTTCTCATGTTTGCTTTTTTAAACCAGCATATCCGGAGATGTTAGCTGTCAGAGCCTGCAGGGGCTCCCAAAACCACACCGGTGTGTTGTTTACATTCTAACCTATGTGATGGAGCTGCTTGATAAGCCCCCGGGCACTTCTGCAGCATCAGGGGGGGGGAGAAGGAGGCGATCGGGGCTTCCTGTGTAGCAGCAGCAGTCGTATGGGCATCGTTTAGTATTCGAGGGCATGCAGGCTAATGGGTCCTCCGTCTTCCCCAATGAAGCAGCAGCAGCAGAAAGTTGTCCCTTTGCTGAGCAGTGAGAGATGTCACGGTACTGTCACTGGTTGTGTCGCTTTTGACTGTCCCGGTAATTAACTCGGTGGGATGGCGTCCGTGTTCATAAACCACCATTGCCAGCATCAGCAGATTCTGCTTATCATAATTATAGGTGAAATGATGAGTAGCTTTAAAGTCGTTCCACTGGTGCATCATCAATCGAAGCCTTCCCGCCAGTAGGTTTGGCCCTCGAAGGATTCGTGCAATGGTTATTCTGCATTTGAGGTCGCCTCTGAAGCACGATGTCATTGTTGCCGATGTGATGTAGGAAGTAGATGCTTTGCTTCTCTAAAATATTTACACAGTCAAAAATGTTTTTTTTACATTGTCTGGAAATAATGATCATAATACAGTAGAATACAGATACATTTTCTTGCTACTAAAACATATAATGAGGAGAATTTCGACAGTGGTGCAAGTGAAAGTCAGGGAAGATCGCATGTTAAATATTTATAAGCCACTTAGTTGATCCACACGTTACCGATATATGCTGCCATGTAGATAGAACGGCCTCAATAAAACCTGAAATGAGTTTGCAGGTTGAAATAGACGTTTCCTTCTGGGATTGATGTTGTCGGGTCATTTGGTATTGATAGCGGTAATAAAAGATGAAAGTATAACCATTTGTATCTTTAATTAAGATATTGATTTTTGTTCAGTCGCCTTCCTACCGAAGCATTTCCAATACAGAAATCTGTTCGTCTGCTGGAAAAAGTAAAGTTAATTAAGCTGCATGGCGATCACCTCTGTGAAGTTAAGCCTTTTGGAGATTTGTTTCCAAAAGGAAAGTGATGGAAATGTTCAACATTGTCTACTCTACCGTGTGTTCTTACTTTTTTTTTTTTTAATCTCCCACTACCACTCCTCCCTGAAACCAAATTGCAAACAAAGAGGTTGACTGGCAGGAGTTTAGGTCCTCTGCTCCCGCCCACTCAGTCCTGTGGATGGAGCTGTGTGCTGACCTTTCTGGACGGTCCTTTTTGGACAGTTCTGTACTTATTTATGGAAGGCCCCATTCTGTTCCAAAATCAAAATTTGTTCCGACCTCTACACTGTGACATCTCTGGAGCCAGATCCAAGACCTCCATTCTGTCAGTTTCTGGTTCCCACATCCTCTGCTGTTCTGTACAAAGCCGTACGAGCTGGAAAGCGTAGATATACGAGTTATGGGGATGTGACTCAGAGGTAAATGAAACACAAATCACTCCAGATTTATGGACAGGTGAGGACATCGGCGCAGCACATCGCCGGCTCACCGCTGATGTGAGGCGCCGGGAGCCAGAGGAGAACATGTAGGAGCTTGAAATGTGTTATGGAGTTAATGGGGTACTCGCTGCGGTGCGAGCACCGCGCACCCACAAACAAGGAGGACATTCGATTATGGCTTTGAGGCGTGCTTTCGATGATGTTGAAGGATTGTTTGCCGTCCCTCGTTGACTATTGGCTGGAAGCCATTACCTGCACTGGCTGGTTATAAATCAAAATTTGAACAGTTAAGGCCAGAACAGATTGCTCACTCAAGAAAAGAAAGAAAAGCGAGAACAGAAAAATTATGATAAACCCCTTACTGCGACTTTTAAGTATTCTGAGGTCTTTTCATCAAAGGAAAAGAAAAATCAAGCAGCAAGTGTTGTAAAAATGTCCTTTGTGCTTGTGCCCGTCCCTCTTGCAGGAAAAATGTCAGATGTCCGTGCTGTCCGGAAGAGGCAACAGCTGAACAACTTGGTTGCCATGGTTACAGAGCTAGCCAGGCCACGGCAGACCCTAGTGGATTTCTGCAGTGGAACGGTACGTGCGCTGAGCCACCATTTCGGCTCTGCATGCATATTCATCAGTCCGGCTGACCGTCACCACATTGGACTTCTGCTCATTAGTAGCCAGCTGATTTGAAGAACTGCTCTCTGACGTTTCTTCATTTTCATAAATGCACTTTGTCGCGGGCCGGTCGTGACCACGTGAAAATGCTCTCATTGCACATTTTCTTTATGCTGTCTTGCAGGGACATGTAGGAATTCTTCTGGCACACACATTTCCAGATTGCCAGGTAACATGGGCACATATTTTTCTTTTGTTATTACTACTGCTATGTAGGATTTATAGGCACCTGTTGCTGCGGTTGCCGATTGGAACCATCCAGGCAGTCCTTGGTTCTCCTTCCTTTATAGCGCCGAAGAATATCAAAGGCCCTTCAGAGACCATGTTTGCTTTGTCCATTCTGGGCTACAGTAGAATCAGAGCAATGCAATATTTTGGGTACAACATGAACACAAAGTGATGAAAACATAACTGAGTAATATATTATTTTGCTACCAGTAGATTCCATAAATCCAACATCCTGAATGAGATCAAAATAATGAGTGATCTCATGTAAAAAAAGAAAAGAAAAAGAAAGTAATTATAACCAATGTTTGTGCTTATTGCTCCTTTTGAGAACATTTGTTGAGGTTTTTTTTTATTTTTTGGAAAATTACTTAGATTTGGAAGACATTTGCATTTTTTATTGCTCATTTTGCATCGCCTGACATAGTGGCACTTACATGCTGCATGCACATTTCTGTCTTTGATTCAAGGTCATCCTAATAGAGAACAAAGAAGAGTCCTTGATCAGGGCTCAGAATCGTTGCTCTGAACTCGGTCTGAAAAACATCAACTTCATTCAAGCCAATTTGGACTACTTCACCGGAGCCTTTCACATTGGGGTGAGCATAAGAAGTACTTACTCTAATTTACTTCAGTGTTCAAGCTTTTGCTCATTTTTGTTGCAACTCAAACCTTCGCAAGGAAAAGGTTTGCGATGCAAAAAAAATATTTGCAAAGTAGATAATTATTTAAATGACAAATGCTCTTTTGACCATGGAAATATCCCAGACCATCATGACCATCGTATTGAATTTTGTGTGTGTGTGTGTGTGTGACTAAGCCAGTAAGATCTTTGAATCATACTGCAGGCACAAAGTGTGACTTCACTTCACTGCAGGGTGTGCAGACATAATATTTTTAGTCTTCAAATATTCATATATTTTAGAGCAGCTCAGCCACACATCACATGCTGGAGAGACAGTCATGTCATCCTCTCATTGTATTCCAGAAGCTGAAAATGCCAAGAGGCACCCCCCCCTTCTTTTCAAAAGCGCAGCCAAGATGGCGCTCCATTACCCGAAGTGGAGCTTTTAATCAGAACCCTTTTAGTGCTCTGCACTTGAGTGGAGGATCTGATGTCACTGTCCCTTCTCAGATAGTTGGAAAGTCAAAGGTAGTTTTGTCAAACTATAATAATATAATGTTTTTAATCTGCTATACAAATATGCTTTAAGTTCTCTTAAAAAAAAATATCACTGAGGGTAAAACAACCATAAAGGAATCAGTCATCATCTTAGGAAGTGCTTTTAATAAAATTAATCAAGTCGTAATTCATCAGAAATTTTATTTTCATTGCCAGGACTGCTTTTTAAAACAATAGAATGAAAGTTATATAAGCTTTCAAATACTCTGTTTATTGAGACGAATTAAAAACGTCTTTCATACCACTCTCATTAAAACATCCGCCTTGACCTACAGGGCTCTCTTCTCAAATTGATCATCACTATCAGTTTATAGCAAATAGGTCCATAACATTGATGTCACACACGAGCAGGTCTTTTTTTTTTTTTATTTTTTTTTTTATCATCCTCTTATCTTAATGTTGTTTCCACTCAGGCAGCGTTTTGTTCTCCCACAGAAACCCTTCATCGTCTTCACTCCCGAGTGTTGTTGCTATTTATCTTCCTGAGGTCAGGTTGCTTTCCCACCTAAACACTTGGATCTGTCTTCCTGCTTGTGTGTTGTGGCCCAGTTTCTAAAAAGTCACCGGTTCGCCTGATGTAAACTCTCCTAGAGACAAATAGAGATGTATATTTACCAGCTGTAATTAGCATTAGCTATTGTCCCAGCGTCTGAGCTCCTCCGAGACCCGTTCCACTTGGCAACAAACAAACACCACGGATTATTCCTCTCTTCAGCTTGCGGGTGTTTTTATGGTTTAGTCAGAAAGTTTTAGGCACACACACTCATCGATTTTTTTTTCTCCATGAATTACATTAATGTTTGAAACAGGTGCTTAAGTTCATTCATTTTTGTCCCCTGGTTTATATTTACAGAGCCTCAGCTGTCGGAGTTGCTTCTTCCTGTATTTCAGATCTATCTGAAGAACCAGCCATGACACTGATTTCTGTTCTTGTATGTATAATACATGGACTCATTTTTCGCCACATTTGTTTAATCAGACTAATTAAGTCGAGGTGTGCCTATTCTTAGTCGGTGTCCCAGCTGACATGGAAGCAGACCCTGCATGCTCTATGTTTGAAGTTTCGGCTCTCTCGTGCCAGATGGTGTCACACCAGCAGACCCCGAAGGCACAAATAGTTGCAGAGCTGGAAGTTGATTTGGATTTTATTGGATTCAGGTCCTTTATCGGTTCGCCTTCAGGGTTGGATAGTTTGCAAGTGATTCTGTACGTTTGTGTGAAACAAGAAATGGACTGACTCTTTTTTGCTTTAAGCTTTATGTAAAATGAATATTGACCCATTCCTTGGCTTCATCAGCTCTAATTTCAATGCCGATGTCCTTCAATGAGTCCAGATTGATTGATTTTTCACCTTTTTTTTCCATTACATCGTCTGATTCTGAAAAGGTTTACAAACTGTTGAAGCAATTCCACGACAAAACCCTAAAGGACTTAAAGTATGAAGATTCCTACGGATGGAGATACGCATCCTGAAAATGCTTTATAACGGTTTTATTTACTTTCTTTATACTGCAGGAAATTGTTTTGACTCCAGTCCACATCTGAAGAAGTACTTCCTTTCTCGAAGAAGAGTAATTAATAAACCTCAATATTGCAGCGATTGTATTATTTAACGGAATGTGTAAACAGAAACAGTTTTTCCTGTCCTCTAAAGACTGATTAAAAAACCTAAAAAGTTTTTAATTTGTCCTCAGACCTTTGGTGGTTGCATTTTGATTTATGATCTCTTCTTCCATTCAAGTGAGAGGCGTGCTCAACAGGGCATTGATGAAATATGAAGTTATTATGATGAGCCTGGCTTGTATTTTCATTATCTATTATCATTTTTTTAATTAGCATTTCACCTAACATTGTAGGGTAGCACATCATTCATATTGATGAAACAGATAAAAACAAATCTCGACATTAATAAAAATGACTTCACCAATCAAGAATTAGTTATTCATAATTAGTTATCAATACGCATCAGGGTGTGTTTGATTTTTGTTTGATGCCTTTTTCTTGTTCAGTGTCTTTGTGTTAAATCAGGGCCATAGGTTACAAAATGTAATTAAGATTTACCACAGCATGACTAATGTATTACAATAAGCAGCAGAGCAAGAGTGATGGTGTTTCTTGTTAATTATTGTTGCTGTAAATGTGTGTGTGTGTGTGTGGGGGGGGGGGGGGGGGGGTAACATCATGCAGTCTTTGATAGTCACTCCTCCTAATCAGTTGTCTGAAACATGTGAAGAACATGAGCTCAGCCTTTTCCTGAGCCTCATGAATAAATGCAGGAAAGAAAATTAAGTGCCAAAAAGATTCTGGGATTTGAAGGCAGCTGATGCTAATTCCACGGTTCTTTGCTTCCTGGTCATTCTTTCATGTGCAGCAGTTTCCTCGCTTGACTTTGTGCTATAGTTTAACTTTCCAAAGTGAAATCAAGGATTTTCGCTGACGATATTAAAACACGCCAACGAGTTCTAATCCTGGTAGTGCATAGAATTACATGTACGAAAAAAAGATGCTGATTTTCAGCGGACACCTTTAATATCTCGCAGTGCAGTGCGAGTCTTCCGAGGAGAGCCCATTCATCTCTTTGAAGTGTATCCACTGATAGTCCAGGGCCTCCTGGATTTAGTGAATCTATCCTCTCATCTTTGGCATTTCACCCAGTCTTGGCGCAGCCTCCGTCCCGACCACTGTGATGCGCTTCTTCTCTCTGGCCCTGCTGTCAAGGCCACATACAGCGGATACAGTCTCATGACGCCAAGTGACTCTTGGAAGGCAGGAATAGACGCTTTAAGTTGGCTGCTCGAGTCATTTTAGCGATTATGGATAGATATTGCCATCAGACTGTTGATAATGCTTTTTATTTGGACCATTAACAGAGAATCTATTTCACTAATCCATGCTTGAGAGGAAATCATCTATTTTATCACTATGATTTGGATATTAAAGCCATTGCCCTTGAGGCGTAGGATTGAATTTCTGCAGAGGGTCTTGGGTGAAAGAGTCGGCTTGCGCACAGACGGGGTCTAGAATTGGTTCTTTTAATCCCTTTCCAGAATTCGAGACCCACTCAACGGGAACCCTGGTGCATCCGTGCCCTCGCTCCCAAAGCACTAATACAGTCTGATTGCTCCAACTCCTCCAGTCTGCATCTTTGACAGAATAGATGCGTTTAATGGCTGCAGCCATTATGAAGTAATCAATGGGACTGAGTGCGTGGTCGCCGTATTGGTCTGGCTGTTTAGAAAAGCTCTCTTGGAAAGGATTCCAAGAGGATTCTAAGAGAAATGCTTCTCGTATCTGTTTTCTTTGTTGCTTTCAACTTCAGGTGGCGCTCCACGCCTGCGGCGTTGCAACAGACATGGTGATGGAGCACTGCATCCAGGCAGGAGCCGCCTTCGTCATTAGTCCCTGTTGCTATGGATTCATCCAGAACGCAATCAAGTTCACCTTCCCCAAGAGGTTCGTACTTGCTTAACTTAGTCCATCGTCAGCTTTCATGGTGAGGTGTAGTAGCACTGCTTGTTTTAAACGTTGTTCATGCACAGGTAAAAACAGGGGAGGGAATCCAGCATACTGTATGCTGCTGGTTACTTGTAATTCATTAATTGTATGAATACTCAAAATTCAAGGCCAATCCTTCAAAGGCTTTTGATCACTTTGGATTATTTTAGCCGTCTTCTTCCAGGAACAGGGAGTGGGACGTGGGAGTGATGGGAATATTCTTGGAGGAGGGTGAGACAGAAAAGTCGAGGTATAAAAATGAAAATATAATGCTGCTTAAAGGAAGATGAAAAAAACCAAACCATGGAAATGGAGAAAAGGTGAAGGCCTTATACTTTTATGATGTTGATCTTGTTGCTATGGCAGCAGTCTGTTGACGAATATTACCGCAATGTCCTGCAAATAATAAGAAGGTAGTATACTGCTAAAAACCTTTCAACCATGCAGATGGTTTCTAAATATGAAGCTGTGTAGGATTGCTGCCGCGGCAACTGGATACCCTTTTGTAAAATCGTATTTATAACTTTGACATTAAAAAGAGCATAAAGAACATAAAACTTGGAACAGACTTCGCCTCAGCGTTCTTAACACTTTGTGCATGTAAAGTTTGTTGTAACACATTGATTTTACAAATAAAGTTCATTCCTATTTTTGTTGTCATTGTTCTAAACATTCAGCATTATTGTTATTAGTTAGAGATCGATTTCACTGTATTCACAGATGACATGATGTCGAGTCACATCCAAGTCAGTCTGCGTGTTCCCAGTATCCGTCTCTCCAGCCATTCTTTTCTCGCTGCATTTTACATTCCGATTTCATGTACCGTTGCTTTTCTTTTCTGTTTAATGAAGGTCAGTCTGTTGCTTAAAATGAATAAAAGAATGAAGGAATAAGAAGCACCTAAAAGTCACAGCCTCACATCCCTCCAGTGCTGTGAAAGGTGAAAATGCTTCGTGCTCCATTTAACGGCCAGCACAGATTCGGACTAAAATGGAATGAACCAGCTATAGTGTTTAAATTATGCACAGTACCAACATTTGATAATGAGCTGAGATTTTTTTCCGGCCATTGTTTAACTGATCATGAATCTGGACCTCCAGTGAGCAGTTTAAATATGTAGGCCTCCTTCCTCTCTTGACTTTCAATGACCCAACATTTCACCTCTGCTGAATCCCCATTAAATATTAAAGAATGTCCAAAAAAATAAGACTACAGCTGTTATGGTGTTTCTGGAAGGCAACTGTGCAGAATGCAAGGGGGGAGGGGGTCGCTTGACTGTGTCAATCTTCGTCTTGCCACTTATAGCATTTCCCCCTCAGGTCATGTTCCAGGTACTCGTGTGGATATTCTGCAGGTGCAGGCATTCCCGGCCGTGAACAGGTTTTATGAGCTGTGAAACTAAACTGCTCATTTTATGAAGCGTTCAAGTTGAACTTCTCTCCTTCTGACCCAACTGGCCTTTAACCCTCGGACCCCTTCGTATTGATTTTTAATTACTTTCAGTGATGACCAAGCTCGGTTTAGCCATCACAGATTGACTTTGTCATCATGTCGCCAGCCAAAAGCCAGTTTGTTTTCTCAAAGTCTTTTTTTGCCTGCTTTAAAGTTTTGGAAAGTAATTTCCAACAATGGGCAGCAGACATGCAGAATTTTAACAATACTTTTTACTGCAGCATCTTATCAACACTGTTTTTATCTTTCTTTTTTACAGCAAAAAGTTCCAAGAGACACTGACATACAAGGTATGCTTTTAAATGCAACTAAACGCATGTATTCTATTTATTTTTCACGCGCATTCTGGAATAATATCAACTGTAGAATAAGGAATCTGAATTACAGCCAGGACTTTTAAAGAATTTTGTCTCATGTTGAGATCCGAAACATTTATTATGTTAGTTATTTGTCATTATTATTTTATGAAGAAAAAGACTGAAAGCTATTTATTTTATATTTCCCTTAAGTGTGAGTCAGATCAACCGCATTCAATACTGGAATACAAGGAACAAATCACTAGGTAACTAGAAAAGCAGAGAGCACAGACCTCCTCCAAGCAGCTCATTCCCCTCCTAATTGGATTTACACCGTCCACATGGTGATCTGGATCATCATCAAAAGCTTATAAATTGTTCTTGGTATCTTTATCAGACCCTGTAGTGTCTCAGTTCCTTATCTCTCAGCAACACACCACTGTACTCTAAGAGGACCCATCCCTTGATGATGTATGGGAGCTGTCAGTGCCCCTGGGTGGGGTGGGGGGGTCTGTTAAAGTTCCTATAGGCCCCAGCCGTGTGAAGCTGATGTGTCACAACACCGGAACACCTTTAGCTCCTTTCCTTAAACAGATTTTGCAGAGACGTGGCTCGAGAGGCGCAGGCGATTTCGTTACAGCGGTTGATTTTAGCGCGCTCTCATAGTGAGCTGTGATTGATCTAGCGTGGCCTAAAAGCCCTGGATCCAGAGGATATCAGAATTGCCATACAAATGAAAATATCTATATTCCGGAAGATGCATTATCTACCGCTTTGACTCGCCTCTCCTCCCGTTTGTTGTTGCTTCGCTGGTTCCTCTATAAATGCGCTTTTCATCTATCTCTGTTTCCAGCCCACCCAGGTGATACTCAGAGAAATAAAAGCTGTACAGGTTAAACAGAATGGCAGCACAGTGACAAATGGTTCATCGCCGGCGTGACGGCCTATGAGAGATCGGTCCTCATTGTTAACTTTGGACACCTGGTCCCTCGCCTGGCATTAAGTTCGACCTCGTGCAGTGACAAATGGAATTGCTTCAAGTGTAGTAGAAGCAGGAAAAGATTATTAAAGGTAGTCCTGACTTTGTTCCATAGAACTTTGCGAAGTAACGAGAATAGGAAAAAAAAACTTTCCTTAATTGGACATTTCTAAAAAACAGTTATTCTGACCCTTCTGGAAAGTTTACAAGAATGATTTTATAGAAATGTCTCCGACAAACCGAATGCGATTGAGATTAATCCTGACCTGTTGTGCTTTTTAAACCTCGACGGATATCTCTCGGACCCTTTGCTGCATGAAACCATTCTGATGCTGCTTCTCTGCCTGCTTTCAGGAACACATGATCCTTTGTCGCTTTGCCGATCAAACGGCTGTCCAGCTGCCTCCTGATAGAAGACTCATAGGTACTGTTCACAGTCTTCTCCTCGCACCCGCACCCTCACCCAAGGAGTGAAGTGGTCTGTTTGTATTTCATCCTAGTCTTAGTGTATGCCATTGGTTTCCATCAGATGTATTTTTCTCCGTGACTTCCCCCCACTCCTCTACGCTTTCAGAAGGTCTAGACTTTTGAGACGTGTGAGAAATGTTCTTTGGGGCGGTTTTGTTCAGTGTGACATTGAACAGCTTCCAGATCAGTGTTGTCAGACACGTAGGGACGTGTTTCATCTCAGAAACCTTCGGGCCTGCACTGTGGAGTATTTTGTCATGACACTCTTCAACCCGATTTCTCTCTAGTTTATATATAATGTTCTTATTTTTACATTTGAAGCCCAATTTTCCATCACTTCTGTATGTAAAAGCCAGAAAATGTCACGATTATAAGCGCTGAATTCTAGATTACACTGCGACTGGATGATAACATGCCGTTCTTCTTCTGTCTGGACGCCGCAGGTAAACGCTGCATGGGCCTGGTGGACTTGGACCGCTCGTGGGAAGCAGAGACTCACGGGTTCTCGGTTCAGGTGATCACCATGGAGCCCGAAAGCTGCTCGCCAAAGAACAACATGCTGGTGGGAAGACCGCCGCAAGGGACTGGACTGGAAGCACCAGGGAAAAATTAGGATCGGGAGCCGAGGATCTTCACTCTTTGATGAAGTGTTCATCGCCTGGGATGCTGATCGGATCCTGAGCCGCCGCAGACATTTTCTCTTTGTCAACTTTTTTTTTTAACACCCTCTTTTGTGAGAAGCAACCTTGGCAAATGAAACAGATGTTTGGTTGTTATTTACGGACGAGTAAAAGTCATCCTCTGAAATCAGGTTCAGACTGAAGGTGGCGGCGGCGCCGCCGTGGTTTTTGATGTTTGATAAACAGGTGGAGGACAACTCCTCACATTAGTTCAATGTTCTCAAATATTTAGAGCCTGCTTGCGGTAAAGGAGCTTTGTGTCTTTTTCTAAAGTGTGCGATCAAGCTGTCGGCGTAAACGGAAGTGAATTACCCACATTTCAAATTACGTTTGTAAACGTTTGGAAAAATAGTCTGGCATACGTCCGTCGGTGAATGAAGTCAGCAGTCGGTTCCGCAAGTTGAAAGGTATTATCCAAAGAAAACCAGCATTTAGAACCCTTCAGTATTTAAAGATGGCGACTTTCTGCATATCCATCTCCCCTCTGAGTTTGCTTTTCAGAGACCGAGGGGGGGGGGGGGGGGTCGAAAGAGAGAAATTGGATTTAAAGTCATCGCTTCAGATAAAATATAGCATTTGCAGTGATTCTACAGAGAAACTGACTATTCCTCATGAAGAATGAATGCGAGTGTGCGATGCATTCCCTAATACGTTCAGCAGCGGTGAATATTTTATGAGGCTGGTGAAAAGGTCAGTATGCTTGATTAGATGTGCAGCGTTCAGAGCCCGGTAGCTGAATATCACACACCAAATTCAAGTCCAGTGTATTAATAAGATGCTAGTCAACCCCCGCCCCTTCTATATTATTCTGCCCTGGTTATCTGTTTCTCTGAAAAATCACGTGTCGTCACTTTTGACAAGTGCGCACCAGCTGCTTGAGAAATCTGGGGACGCAGCCAGGGAGCCGGTTTTCCTGCTCACATTGACGGGAGCTCAGGCTCAGGCTTTTTCCAGAATCCAGCTCATCTGAATTCAGTCAGCGGAGTCAATCTATCCCAAGCTGAATGGGCGCAGGCACGGCTCCTTCCAAAGACTGGAATTACTTCATAAGGGGGACGTGGATGCTTGTGGCTTTGCACAAGTGCACATTACCACAAATACATTGGTAATAAAGAGGAGTAAAGGAGCAGGCGGCGCTGCCTTAATGAGACGGATAGGAGAGCTTTGAGGAAGACAGAATTCTTTGTTTAAACAGTATAGGTGAGTTAATGAGCGATTAGCCTTGTGGAGCCTTTTGATGTCAACGATTCGCTGAGCTGAGTGGGTTTACTGTGTGGTGATTACACAAGCAAATAAATCCATTACAAACAGCTTTATTGCACAATGACTAGAAATCTGACCTTTGTGTGTAATTGCCAAAATGTAGATTTGGAAGGAGGGGGGGTCTTCTGTTTGCCTTTTTTTCCCCCTTTCAACCGTCAACTTTCACCATTGGGACGGGTGAAAGGAGCCCATCTCGCACAATCACTCATCTTAAACATCTACCATTTACTTCCATCATGTGTTTCAATTCACTTTAATGTATTTTTAGGCAATCAACGGAATAAAAACAGGTTTTTAGATGCTTTGATTGCCTCCGACTGTTCCCAGGAAAAAACACAATAATGTTATTAATCTCATATCCCAATATTTAATTCTATTTTCATATTTCTTGTTTTTTCTGTAGCATTATGTTCAGAATGCAACTCAATGTCTTACTTCTCTCACAGTCTTAATTAAAGGGTGAATTCTACTAAACTGCACACATCTTTTTATTTTTCCTCATCAACCCCCATCAGGAATATTTTATGTTAATGTGTCATATTTTTATGTCATTTATGAACAAGATAGTCAAACGGCTTTGTCATGTTTTAATTATGACACTTTATTCTCTCTGTTTTCCAATGCAAAAAAAAAAAGTCAGAACTCGCTGCCACGACCTGAAAATGCTCAAGACAGCACTACATGTACAGCCATTTGAAAACTGCAGTAAAGTTACACATTGCTGTAGTACATGTCCCATTTTTACTGTATATGCTCTTTGCAATTCTACAGCATTGTACAAAAGAAAAATACACAACAGTCACTTATTTACAACAAACATAAACACCCTTTTCTGTACACAAATGTGTAATAGTACATGTTGTACCTGTACAAAGGTAAATCATTCTGGCACATCCAGATGTTCCCATCTGCCTGGACACATGTTTTCATCTACATCACAACAGAAATCATCCCTTGCAATGCAGCGAGGAAAAAATCTCCTGGAGTGGCGAATCCACCCCCTGCATGACTCTGCATGTGATGTCACCACTTGCTGCATCCATGGCTGCTTGCAGGGCCATTTGTGCATAAAGAAAGGTATAAACTTAGCTTGATAGAAATTGATAAATATACATAGTTAAAATGTTTGGTATTTAATGACTCCAGCAATGAAATGAAGACTATTCAGGATCCATAAAAGTACAGTTCATGTTGACTGACGTGACATAAGCAACGGATAGATGTCCAAAAGCATTTGCGATTTGTTCAGAGGAAGGAGAAAATTGCTGCTATGATGCGCGCAAGCGACCAAATGTTGTGGAGGTGGAATGGTTGTGAGAATGTTCATTCTGATCTGAGGATAAACCGTAATAGTATAATTACACGCTCGATCGACATTTCCGTCTTCATTCCAGACGTCAGACTTCATCACCAAAACGCAGATTCATCAAGTTGTAGACAGGACTCAACAAGGAGAAACAAACAGTGATCAGATTTATCACCGTCTTTATTCATCTCCCGCTGCGCTTTAAACGAGACGCCTTGTCCATAAAGTTCTTTATAGATAATTATTTTAATGACTATATTCTAGCTGCGGGCCGCAACATTACGAAGTGGAAAACGTGTCGCGCTGGGTTCTTCTTCCTCCCCGGCATGAAGCGCACTTTGAATAAGAAGCTCCGTTTATGACTTATTTCACGCGGCGCGTCTTTTCTGTCCTCTCCAAGTTCCACACAGTATAATTCAAACCCGCATCTTCTGTTCCTGCTGCGTCTCCCTGGGTGGGCGACGCACCTGCGTGCCTCAGCAGGCCGCGCAATAAATAAACGAAGGCGTCTGCGAGGCTTTACGCATCTGGAGCCACTTCCTCTCTTGGCGGTGACGGTACAGGCGACTTTGGGACGCTGGAACGCTGGAACTCCCACGCGTAGTTTTATTATCGGGGGATTCAATCTGACTCACTGCAGTGCGCGCTCGTCGGCTGGAGAGCCCATCGACTGAACTTGAGGAGCAGATAGGCAGGGGGAGCTGTGCGCTCTCTTCCTGGCAGAGCGCGCAGCGCGCCGCGCTCCACAGACTCCCACAAACACGCAGCAGGCAGCTGGTTTCATTCCCGCACCTCTTGAATATCACGCACGAACAGCCTGAAAGACACCCGCAGACGCGTCCTACCCGCGCACACTCGGCGCGCATCAACTCCGGAGAAGCTGCTGTTGTTGTTGTTGTCCTCGTCTCCTCGCTTGCTCCGTGGGTTCCGTGGCTTTTTATTTTTTTTTGGATTACGGCGAATAAGAAGAAGCGTAAATCCCGAAACGATGGATTTATGGATAAAGTTGATTTTGTTTTACAGCTGCTGCTTTGGAGCAAGTGCGGACTTTGACGGCAGGTGAGCGCGCATTGTTCATCCGGTCACCTTAAACTCGTCAGTTTTTGGAAAATCACGCAGATTGTTAATAATAATAACAATAATAATAATAAAAAGAAACAATCATAGTTCAGTCAATTTCCAGGCTGTTTGTGTGAAATCGAAGCCTTTATTTAGAGACGCCGCCGCAAAATGAAGACTAATTTAAAAATATCCAAACAGAATTTTGGGGATATGAATGAAAACGTGTTGATTTTGATTCCTGTGCGCTCAAACGTGCCGTGGGCTGTCTGCCGATTCACGGTCTTTCACGGTCTTTGCATCTCATGCCTCCTCATCATTTCCATTCCGTCATCATATTTTTTTTTTTTTATTTAGGAGGAAAAGGTAATAATTATATACCCAAGCGCATCCGAGCCACTTGTTTTGCGCCTCGGAACACGCATGCTGTTTACACGTGCGCAAATCTCTCAAGATCCTGTCCGACGCAGATCATTATGATTATGAAGTAATGTGACAGCGCATGGCCCGGCGATTCATGTTTAAACAAGAATCTGAAGCTTTCTTTTAAAAAAGAGAAAGAAAGAAGAGATGTGGAGACGTGCCTCGCTGCATCAATGATTCCTGCTCTTCCCCTGTAGTTTTTTTTTTTTTTTTTTTTACAGCTTGTAATATGAGTTCCAGGCAGTTGAGTCGTTGAAAGTTTTTTTTAAGTCATTTTGACAGTCCGGACAGACACTTATTTGTCCGCTTGGAGGGCTTTCACAGTTTAAGAGCGTGATGGATAACAAGTTGCAAATAATAACAGATTCCTAGATCTCAGAATTGGGCCGAACGCCTTCCAGACGATGAGAGAGTTACACAAACACAGTTCCAACGCCAAATTTCTGACAGAGGATGCAGCCAACTATTGTGTTTCTCGCCTTGTATCTTCGTCACACAGGCTGAGCCCCAAAGCCAGATTCTCTTTCTGGTTTCACTCTTTCGAATGAACGAAAAACGTTTTGAAGATAAGGGCTAATCTCATTGAAATGGTGCGCACACATTGGAAGAAAGCGGCTTCAGACTGGCTTTGCTTTTGAGGTTTTGAAGGTATAAGGTTTTCATTTTAATCCAACCTGTTGGTTGTTTGTGCGGCTGATTGAGATCTGAAGAGATGTGTCAGGCTTTAACCTTTATTTCATGCATTGGCTCTGTGTAATTACAATTGACCTCAGCCTAGCAGGAGCATATTGCACATTATTACCACCCCCGTTGATGGAGTGCCTTGTCAACATGGCCATAATTTGTCAATTTCTATGGGTATAAACTTGCCCAGGCCCGAGTCTCCACTTCGATATTAATTCATTGAGATAATATCCCCTGAGAGCAAGCACAGTTAAAATAAGCCATTTATTGTCTAGCCCCTCACTTATTGCCTTTTAGAGAGTATTCCTGACAGGCTTTTTCCATCTCATATTGAAAGGTCCTTCATGGGCATCAAGATCATTTTGTCCTCCCCATATAGTAGCCACTGATAACGTGTTTATACCTGCAGATCTGTGGCTAAAGGCAGCGTGCAGTTGATGTTGACGCCTTTAATTCCAACTCCAGCACAGCTTTCTAGCCGTGGAGCACGGAAGACAGTTCCCCAAAATAAAAGGCAACACAAAGAGTCCAGGTTTTTTTTTCTCACCAACAGATGAGGTTCAATGCGGCCAAGTTGCACATGCCTGACCTCATCAGTAATGATCCGAAGCTGCTCGCTGGCGTCGGCTTGTGTTGGACTTGTAACGTCAGAACTACATTTTTGGGCTCACGGAGGTTGAGGTTCATTGTTAAAGCTTTGTGTAAATCACATTTTACGACTAATTCAACAAGCAGTATGGCAAAAGCGTAATATATTTTCTCATGATATCAGTTGCTGCACAACCTCGCCGTGTGCAGCAACTGAAGCGTGAGGTCCGTGTTATCTAACCTATTAAGAAGCATGCACGCCTTAAGACACAAGATGTGAGCTTGAAAGCATTGTTAGCTCACTATATGTAAAAGCTTTTTTTACGAACTTACCTTGTTGTGAGCTTCATCGAGCAAACAGAATGGTAGTGAGTGGATCATATTGCATCGACATTTGGGCAGCACACAGGGTTAAAAATTTACATCTACGTTTAATTCCTTGCTTATTTGCATCAATCGAATGGTTAAGACATTACACTTTTGCCACTTCTCAGCGCTGACGCATATTAAAACACAAATAATGCAATTTAGAATCCTTCCTCTCGCTTTCAATGCCTCAGCCCGGTTCTGGTCAATATGCTGTATATGTGCAGCAGCATCCTGGACCAGCTAGCGGGTCTGAGCGGGAAGATGCTGTTATTCTCCTGGCTACTTGTTCGGTCTTCAGTCCCACAAGGCATTGCTTGCTAATGAGATGGCATGCAAGCCGCACGCAGATCTTGCCAGGGCGTGCAGCCAAGGTGATTCCTTGAGACACCAGAGACCTTTCAAGTTCACGTGTTCGCACCCTCAGCTGAACTTGGCAGGTTGAAGCAAGTCGTTTGCATAAATATACTGTACTACAAAACACTGCAGCATGTTTGGGGGAAAGCATCCAGTAGACAAATGACACCGGGCATAGAGATCAGTGCACTTTAGGATTAATGGATAGAAAACAGAAAAGCTAGCATCACTCGGTATGAGAACTACACCTTTAAGATGCTTCATGGTGTATTGTTGGTGAGTGAGTGATGGACCGACTGCTCTTCTCCATCAGACAGGGGGAAACAGGCCGGCTCTGTGCCCATTAGTGAACCGGTGGAACTAGTGGAGTGCACACTGCCGACAAGGTCAAACAATAAGGCACCTCTGTTGGGCTCGCCTTCCCCCCCTGCTCCACCTCTCTTTAAGGTTTTGGGAAAATCAGTTCTGTAGTTATTAGAGGAAAGGCTCAAAAAAATAACTAAAAAAAAAAACAGACCTGAAGCAAACTTTAATGGTTTTTCCCTCGCCTGTCTACAATCCTTCCTCCAAATGTGGATATCCGACTGGTAAATATTGTGCAATCCTGCTGAAAGTCAAACCAGCGCCGTGTCTCCATTGTGGATATCAACAGCTCAAAGAACCTCGTTTGATAGTCTGTGCCCGAGACGAGGTGTCACACTCGCACGCCTGAAGGCTCATAATTATCTGCTTGAGTTCCTTCAAGGCTTAGTACAATTTAGGATCCTCACTCAAAGCCTCTGGGTAATAAATACAGGTATTATTCAGGCAAGCATTTCATATTCCAGCTCTCTGTTGAGCAGAATATCACTGAGAACAAGAGGCGGGGGGTTTCATACGGGATGACCTTAATTCCCATTGTTGTTTGAGATTCACTGAGATTCGTGTGAATTTCAAGATAAATTCACAGGATTTTCTTCCCTTTAGTACAAAAATGTGCAGTTGCAGTATTGAAGAGATGAAACAGTCAACAGTTGAACTGAAGCAGTGAGAATATGAAATGAGATGGTACAGTATATTCCCTATGTGTGTGTAGCCCCATTCATCCAGGAATGGCATTTTATTAGATTCCTGTATTCTCATCTGCAAAACCAGATCAAACAGCTACATTTAAGAAAGACCACGCGTCATTTCCTGCTGCCATCCGCTTCATTTACTGACTGTACACTTGTTTATTTCCTCATCCCTCTGATCAATCCATTTTTTAAACAATATTGTATTAAATTGACTGACATCCTTCGACAAAGTAATGGATTTGCAGCCACTGGTTGTTTTCATTATTAATCAGTTTGCCTTTTCCTTTTTTTTAATTTTACAAATGGCAGATTTTGTTCATTCCATGAGTTGCCTGATAGGCGCGAAAACCAGTGCATATTCACATCCCAGTAGCAGCAAATGTTGGACACCTTTGCCGAGGAGTTAGTGTACAGACTGTTTCATTCCTCCTCAAGCACCGGCGATAATAATCAATGCTTTCTGAAGGGAATACCAAATAAAGGGATTTTTAGTACCGAGCTTTCAAGCGACATCCCCTGCATTGGCTGGCGTTTGAGCAACATCTGGAATTCATCGGCTGTTACTTGTGATTTTCTATTTATGGCAAAACGAAGGCTTCCAAAGCGGCTGGAAAAGAAAAGCAGACAGAAACGCAGCGTAATTCCTCCTGATGGGCTGATGCTTTCTGGAGTTCACGCCGAGTTTCTGGTGTTTTGTTCAAGGCCCGTTCCTCGCTGAGGTGGTCGTGTAAACTGTAAAGAACGTAACGGTGCAGCGGTAGACAGCAAAAACATCTCTTTTACCCGCAGAATCTGTTTGATGAATGTGACGACATATCTGACCTCTGCAGCTTTTTAATTGGTTTCATTGAGGAATTTGCGCCATCTTGTAAGTTCATGCTGTACAGGTGGTGCAGGTGCATGCGCTGCAGCAGAAAGCTGCACAGCATGCATGCATGCTCTAATATGAGGGTTACACTCTCTTAGAAATAAATCCAGGTGTGCGCAAGAACATCAGGATGAAATCAGCGTTCAGTTCCCAGATTTAAATATTTGACACAGCAAAGAAATTTTTCTGATGTAACAAACAGGTTTACAGTATGGAGGGAAATGTGTTTTATGCAGAGGTAGCGGCTTCTGAAACCCAACTGTGCATCTCCTCTCCTCTCCTCTCCTCTCCTTACCTAACGGCTTCTCTGACAGGCGGCATACCAACATTTTACTGGATCTGTCACGTACACTTATCATCCTTTTTTTTTTTTTCTTTTTAAATGAGGTGATTGGCAGCTGGGGCAAGCGTGAGCATTTGCTCCTCATGGTGTACAGACACCAACAGGTAGGGAAAGTAGCAACGGTTGTGTTTTGAATACTGATCATGAACCTCACTGCCGTAGGCTTAAAAGAAAGCAACGGAAGGGAGGATGGTAGAATTCCCTCTTTGTTTATATTACAGTATTTCCTTTTCGCTGTGCAACATAAAACCTGCATGTCTTTCAGTTCTCAGTCATCCAGGTCATGGTAAATCGCGATGAGCAAAAAAATAAGCGTCAACTGGACTTGTTCAGGTTAGATCGAAGACGTTTCACCTCGTCAGTTCTGAAGGAGCCTCTTGGATGAGATAAAACATGCACGTTTACTTCAGGTCGCTCGGTTTTTATTCATTGAATTTATACCTCAATCTCTGCAAAATTCCTCTGTGCATCAAATAGTCTAAGCGCTTAAGGAACACATGTTTTACTAATTGCACTGAAGCTCATTTCGGCAAACGCTGATTCATTTATTGATTGTTACATTTTAGGTAAGCCATGTGGATTTTCATCAGCATGCCTAAAGTAATGTATTCCTTACCCATACACTTTCCATAAATCTGTGCCGAACCTTTGCAACAGATAAAAAGGTAATCCACATGCACCGTGCATGATTAAGATTATAGATTAATCTGTATATTAATGGAAAACAATCATTATTTGTCTAGATATTAAAATGTCACCTGACCATGAAGATATCATCTTCATGGTCAGGTAAATCCATGACATGCTCTTTAAACATAAGTTACAGGGACACACACTGCCATGCTAACGCAGTGAAAGGACATAGGAGGCATGTTCAAGGGCAGCAGGCAGGACGGCATGTAGAAAAGAATCTGTTTCATAAGCCACTATGAACACTAATATGATCCTCTAAGATGTGGTGCAGTGATGCACACTGAAGGCTAAATTCTAATCGGGTCTGGCACAGGTCTCTGGTTTGATATCGCACAAACCAACGTGATGTGATGTGCTATCAGTTTCATTTCCAGCGACACAGTGATAATCTGCTGCTGGGAAGGAAGGAAGAGCGTATAGTTCAGCATCCTGAGAAAATGTTTTCATATTTTATATTAATAATTACTTCTATTTCTACAGAGAGATGGATAAATTTGCTTCCATGAAAATGTATACAGCAACTACGCTATGTTTGAAATTGTGTTTTCATGCAAAACAAAACAAAAAACAGTTCCTGCCTGCTGTTTCTCAGACATGAATATTGCAGCTTCTTGTCTTGCATGACAGTAAACTCTGTACCGCTCTTCTCCGGAATGGGAAAAGAGCGGATTATAAGGTGTCGCCTTAAATTCTGGGAAACTGTAACAGGCTTTTTTCACTTTTTGCAGGTTTCTGGCATTTCATAAATCATAATGCTGCTGGCTCTCAGGAGAAAAAAAAGGCAAATTGCCAAAATGTCCCTCTTGCGTATTCACATACAGTACATGTGTCAGAATTTGGGCCCTCCAGTGCAGCTGAGGAGGTCCTACGCGCTTAAAAATGTCAGCTCAGATTAGGCAAGTCGGCTTGATTTACAGCCACATATAGCCCAAAATGACAATTCATGAATATGCCTCAAAGGGTTGTACAATCTGTCCAACATATGACATCTTCCATCCTTAGACTCTCAATTCAGACAAACTCAGCCGAGATAGCCTTTAACAGCAGGAAGATGAGATGAATCATGGGAACGCTTCGAAGCTTCACTCCAAACTGCATTTATGAGACCCCTGCTTTTTCACGGAGATTATGATTTGGCTGTGAACTAATTATGTCATCCCCTCACAGGTGGCCGCGGCAGATGGCCTCGTCCAGGGGCCTGTGTCGGTACGGCGCCAGAGTGGACTGCTGCTGGGGCTGGACGCGCCGCTCCTGGGGTCACTGCCAACGTGAGTGTCACCCGCGCCTGCTGCTGTTGCTGGGGCAAAGAGGGCTAATAAGGCTGCTATAGGTTTCACGCTGGGGTAAAAGAGGCTGTATTATATGATATGCTGTAAAGCTTCCTCTGTAGCGTGAGGTGGGGGAAACACACACACCTACTTACACGTTTTCACATCCAACACGCATGCGGCTAACGGGGCATCAGCCCTGGGACGGTGTGTGAGTCGAGCTTGATGGCCTCGATGACTCGGTGAAGAGGGTGACATTTATATTCACACTTGCAGGAGCTTCTTTCCAGGTTGAGACATTTACAGATTAATGGGAAATGATTATAGATTACAATTTTTAACAAAATGGTGTGAACACAGTGGAAATGTCGTCAGGTGTAAGAACCGCGACCTCCTCTCTTCGCTCGGCAACACCACGTTGAGGATTCAGAGGACGCTGTCACACAAACTACATAAAAGATCAATGGAGAAACATGTCGGAGATATTTACATTGTGAAAATAGTATCCTCCTGTAATTCTACCCTGGGATGTGCAGACACTAACACAGCTTTCAACTCTGGCCAGTTGCCTCACAAATGTCCGATTTCCCCCCCCCCCCCCCCCCCCCCCGCTTGGCTCGGCGCCTGGGCTGGGGTCAGCTGCTGCTTTACTGTGGCGCTTTAATAAAGAAGGGGTTAACACATTAACAGAGTTTTTCCACAGCAGGAACTTAGCATGTTTCAAGTTGAACAGCAAAGGCATTCGCAAAAAACCAACCTTTGCTTTGAAGAGCTCGATGCTGCGGTTGCCAGCAGGTTAAAGATAAAGGCGGCATCAATTTTAACTAAAGAGATATGGATTAGTGCGTTCTAGAGGCACCTGGAAGGTGTTTCCCTGTGTTTCCAGTCTTTATGTGAATTGTCCGCGAGCAGCGGCTTCATATTTAGCATAAAGATAAGAGCGGTATTAATGTCATCCAGCCCTGAATGTACTTCCCATAAAAATGATGGCGGTTCTGGTTTTGCTTCCACTGTCCTGTGCATGCTGTGGTCATGCATTCCTAAAATTAATATCCGGCTCACTTGATATTTGATAGCTAAATCCACGTTGGGGGGGGGTACGCCATCTGTATAAGTCAATCGATCTGTCGGTCGGGTGTTTGTTCCTCAGCAGGATCACTCGAAAACGTGTTTCACTGTTTTTTTGGGATGAGCACAGAGGACAAATTCAGTCCGACGCCGGAGCCTTAACTCTTTGAGTGCCATTCGACAGACATTTTTTTGAAACCAAAACATTCACTGCCAACCCTGACATTGAAATCCGCCTCTCTTCAACGGCCAACAACTTTCATTTGTTATGTTCAGTGTTTGCATAATCATAATAAAGAGTATTCTGTGGGGCTTGAGAAATCGGAACAAATGGCAGAAAACTGGGGCACTCAGCATATAGCTGATCTGAAAATGGCTGGCACTCAATGAGTTAATTAATACGAATTTAGGTTACTGGAATTCTTTTGGCACTTCAGGTTTTATTGGTTTTGTGGATGATGGGATGTTAATTTCTTGCTGTGGGAAAAAACGCCCTTTAAAAAGGTTCATAACTCTTCATGTCAGTTTTATAGCCTGTTAACATAATGTTTAATAATCCACTCATTTTGTGTTTCTCAGTTCTGAAGTGATCGTATTTGGATTCATGCTCTTCTGCGTTGAAGCTCATCATGCATTTTCTATGTGTTTTTTTTTAATGGGAAAATATGTCAGACACTGCTTGTTTGGACCAAACGTCTGCGCTGCTGCAGCTAAATAGTCGGTTTAGTCTAGCAGTTTTTCTTCAGTCCAATTTCATATAAAAGTGGAAGAGTTTAAGTTTTTCAAGGTCATGACCCCAGTGTTTGGTATTCCCTTTGCTCAACTAAATGAATCAGAGGTCTTTGTGAGACAAGTCTGTTATTTATCTACTTATTAAATGGAAAATATGATAATTTGATTCATGCAAAACAATTGGAATCAGAAAAAAACGACTTTGTGCCAGACGTTTATGGACCAGACCTAAACTTTTATCTTAAGGAGTATTGATTTCATGTTGTCAATAGTCAGCCTCCCCCCCCCCCGAGGCCTTGACACTTGAAATACACAATCAGAAAAGGAATGATTTAGTTTAGGCTGTTTCCCTCACGCAGCTCAAGTATATAATTTGATAGTATATATTTAAATATAGAGCCAGACCCTGCAGCAATCCTGGCAGGAGTCAGCTGTCTCCGTGCCCAGTGCCTCCCAGTGCATCTCTGCTGGGATCGCTGCCTTTGCGGCTTCTCGTGTTCAGAGCATTCAAAGTGGAATAGATGTGGGTTTTGGATGAGGAAAAGAAAGACGAACGTTATTATCACAGACGCTTAGATCACCCACTTAAAACCCAAACATTAATGCCGAGTTTCCCAGCACATGCTGCAGCTCCGTCGCAGCTCAACCAGACAAAGCTGCCGCTGGTTTACCTCGAGGAATGAAAGGTGACTATATGGATCATACGGTGACAACTAATCAAGTGCAGTCGTGTCACACCAATCACTTGAGCAGCCAAACAGCAGTGTGCCAACATGTTTTCTTTGTTGTTCTGGAGTCCCACTTGTTCCGAGCTGCGGCAGAAGCCACAGAATGCCGGGCTCATCCGCCGTCGCAACGGTCAAACCTTTCTCATGCAACAATTGGCCTTTGAGATGTTGATTAAAACTGTTTATGCACCTTTGTTTGCATGCTTGAAAGGACGTCTTCATCACAGACAATTATAAAAAGGTGTTTTGGGCTATAGAAATTATTAGACTGGAATGGCGCAGCTTTTCCTCAAATAATGAGAACCTTAATAGATCATCCTAGACTTTGTCTTAAAGCTCCCAAAAGTGAAAGAGCAGATGAGCGCAGACAGAAAGGACTAAGAGTTGGAGAAACACAAACAAAATAAATCTATGTTATAGGGGAGACAGCCTCCCGGTAAGGCGTTACAGGTGATTGCAGCCGGATTGGCAGAGAGGTGCCAGCAGCGGGAGAAAAGAAAGGAAATTGGGCAGATGGAGAAAGAGCGCGAGAAAGCTTTAGATTTATAGGAAACGAAATCTCCACTTCTGATGTTCTGTGAGGCCATCCAGCAACCAGAGCCTCACTTGAAGCTGCTCGTTCGAGCCAGCTGCCATGGTGATCATTTGGCTGCTAAAAGGAGCATTTGTTCAACGGCTTCATCACTGATTGGATTTTCAGGATAATATGCATTGCAATAATCACAGAGAAAATGTTTTTCATCTAATCCACTGTGCATGAAGATGGGCAAGCCCTTCTGATCAACAGGCTGATCGCGTTAGCTGGCATTAGCATGCAAATGGGGCATACAGTCAGTCAGGTGATGCAAGATCCGGCAGGCTGTGAAAAAAGACATTGAGATTTTAATTTAAATCATGTTAGATGTTCTGGAAAGTGTTGGAAATTCCACATGCAGATGTTCCTATGGAGACTTAAAGCACTGACTGAAGACATCGTGATTATGTCCCAGCGTTATTCTGGATTTAATTTGATATTGGACAAATCTGCATCATTTATTTAAGATATGTAGCAGCTGTGACAGTGAGGACCTAAAGGGTGGGGAGATGTGCAGATCACAACCCTAACCCTAACCCTAAGAAAATAAAAATAAAATGTAAGAGAAATCATTTTAATCCGCTGATTTATCATTAAATATCAAATTGAAATAATACTATTTTCAACGCCTTTAAATCATACGCAGTGCCCTATTTAAGAATATACAAAATCCGGGTCAATATTTGTATTTTGCTATGAAACGTTTTCTAAAATAACATATGGAGTATTGTCACATAAGGTTTAAGGACATTCATGTCAGTGGGGGGGCTCAGGAGCGCATTCTGGGTGTCCAGGCCTCACAGATGATCTACTGCACAAACCTTTTCAACAATGCGCCTGAAACAGGAAGATTTTCTTTTGACCCTGTGTTCTCAGTGATTTGTGCAGGTCTGCAACGAGCAGATTGCTGTATTTGCTGCTAAAGCTCTTGCTAACTGCTGCTAAATGCACCAAGTTTAGGATCCCTCCTAGTGAACAGAGCCAGTTTGGTTAAACCAACCTCCACCTGGCATTTTTCTGTCGTTGGATGCTCTGTTTGGGTCGGATTTGGCAAAATCCCGCCAGTGATGTGCGCGGAGGCATCGGTATATTTATCTGTCCTTTGCAACAGAGTCAAACAATCAGAAAACATTCCGTTTCTCCCACTTACTGCTTTGTTGTCCTTGATGCCGCTTCCTCTCTTGATATGCCATCCTGCTCGCTCACTTGAGCTGAACCAACAAACTGAATTTTGCACTGCCATTGTGAAAAAACAACTCCTGTATATACCCAGTAATTTGGATCCGCTCCAAAATATAATGGGTGCTTTGTGGGCCATTCTTCATCCATCACCTTCATGAAAATCAGGCCATAATCATGCTGACAAATAGCCAAACAGAATAAACAACCAAAGCTGACTGTAGTCATAACCGTCCTGGTGGCGGTAATAGCACATTAACAAGCAAGCCTTATTTCTTCAAAGTGAAACCGCAGTGTTATTTTGACGCTCAGTATTCATAGCTGAAAGATAGGCTGTAATTTGTTTCCAAAAAAACGGGTTATTTCGTGTCTCAAATGGTTTGGACTTATTTTCTATTAACTTGTCTGTGAAACTCCGGGAGAAAGACACGTTTATTTTCACTTCACTGTGGAGGAACACGATTTAATATCATCTCCGTTTTAAGTAGATCGCACAGTGTCATTTTCTTCAGAGGTCCAGTAGGATTTTACAAATCCACTGAGACCGGGATTTAATGGGATTGAGTGCAGCCTTTGTTTCAGCCAATGGCGTGGACAGGATTAAAGCAGGAGTTCTGATTTTGTCATTTGAGCTAACAAGTACGCAATGAAAGCAGAAAAGCGATATCTCCGTTCAAGTAAATCGCGTTATCGTGATTGTCTTCGTGGATTCCTTATTGGCTACACTTCCCTTTAATGATCACTGGGTCGTAAAGGTTCTTCCCAAAATGTGCCTTTTCATCTGTTTGAGGTAATAATGTGAAAACAAAACAATGAAAAACCTTGCCTTTACAACTGGGTGCTCAAGATAAAAAGGAACATTCCCAGGAAGACGCGACACAATGCAGAGATCTCATTAAAAATAATGAGTTCACAGCTGGGTAGCTGCAAGTGTTTGATTTTACATTAAAGGAACCAGAAGGATGATCTCATTGGATAATTTTGGTTGAGCAAATTAGTAAAAACAAAAAATTTAAGGAAGCTATAATTTTACAATATATAAGGAAATGGCTTTGTTCTCTTCCATTTACACAAGAATGCGTAGGTTCGCTTTCCCCAGAATAAGAGAGCATCCCCTGGAGCCTGTTACCTCTTGAATTATTAAAACTCAATTGTAAAGGATTTCAAAACCTGCCCGTTATGAAGCAGCTGGGAAGATGTGGGACTCCAGAATGTGTGTGCATGTGTTTTGTTGTGTTCCTTTCCAGGAACGTTGGCTGTGTCCTCTAACATCATGTCCATTTTTTCTTTCTCTCAAAGACTTAGCAATGCCTGCATCCTGTGTTTGTTTGGCTATTTGTTTTGCAGCTCTCTTCGCCTTAACTCACAGAGTAGCCGGGATAAGATGCCAGCCCCAAGGTTAGCGCCATATGTTTCTTGAATTAATCTTGATAGACATGTATTGTTGGGGGGGTGGGGGGGGGGGCACCATCTCAGAATCCTGGCCCCTCTCTCTCTCTCAACACCACTAACACCTCACACGTCACTTGGCGGTGGCAATTTTTGTCCCCCTGGCCTCAAATCTAAACTCTGCAGACCGGATTTCAACCTGAAGCGATGTCGAACTTGAATTATGCTGAAGTTCTCCGGTGTCTCATTGAGATTCCACGCCGCCACTAGTCCTCCCTGCAGAATATTAATGTAAACCTTGGAGCTGAAATCTATGAAGTCTTAATTGATCCATCAGTGACATATATCTGGTCAGACTGAGAGCTGAGTATTAACTCTGGATCCAGTAGTCAGGTGGAGAATACTGATGTCATCATACTTCATGACTTAAGTCAATACAATGCTCATGACCAGTTTGACATTTTCATCATGTGTAATTGACAATGAGGGAAAACACATTTAACACTAAATGATCTGGCTCCAATTGTCCAAACATTTAGAATCTTCTTCTGTGCTTTATTGGTGTAAGATGATTTTTTTTTGGTTCGAGGGACTGCCGGTCTAATTTCTAAGACATCGCCTTGGTTTTTCGCTGCTTGTTTGGCACTTTACAGGCCAAGCAATGAGCTTTATTGATTAGGAAAAGTCAATCTGCAAATTAACTGATGATGAATCCACCCAAGGTTATTTCAAGGTAATTGCTTAGTCAATTTTCGAGATGATGCAATTTGTCATTAAGGAAATGATAATGAGTTCCCCATTTGGATTTGATTAAGTAATGATTTCTGCGGCAAATATAAATAAGACGTGCACGTTAATCTATATCAATGAAAATGTGTATTTGCCTTTATTTTTTACAATCATGCATCCAGTCACTAAATCAAACGGATTCCTATCTGACCGGCGGCATGCTGACTTTAACAAAGTGAAAGCGTGTCATCGCTCTGCATGCTTTGATGGTGTCCGTGGAACGCGGGTCACACTCGGTATGTTTGGCCTTCCAGATGGCGCGGCCACTTTTAGACTCCGTGTCTGCTGCGGTTAATGAACACTGGACATGTCCCACTGGGTAAAAAATACCCTCAGTGGCAAAGCCACCCTCTGAACCTACAAGTCAGATCTGCCTCCATGTCGGAAAGTAACAGAAAAGAACTCCACAGGCTCATGTCACGGGCCGGTCCAAGGGCAGCCACAATGCTTTCTTTCATTTGATTACATGGCCTCATAAACTTGAATGACTGTGTCGATGTTATCGCCTCCACTTCCAGAATTAATTCCATGCCTTTGAATTTAGCATGGACAATGTTATAGATTGAAACCTGAGCACTTAGAGTTGCCTTTTATACTTAGTCCTGCGGCTCGGTGCGTTTGAAAGGAAATTTCAACGCCTCTTACTTCTTTAGGTTGATCAAATGTCACTCAGTCTGCGCTCACTTGATTTATCGCATTTGTGAAACAAAGTGAAAATAAGAGAAGTTAGGGAACTATTATATATTAATTATATACATAAAGTAATGTATAAGTGAATATCTCCACCTGTGTAGTTAAAACACATCTAATGCTGTACAAGCTCCATCAGATATACGACTGTGTGCACACTGTTCATTACGCTTAAAAAAATCACATTGCACTCAGGAGTTTATAGGCGTTTGTGTGAAATAAATCTCACATTATTTCAGTTCAAACTCATCTAAATATGTTACGGAGCAAATTTGGTCACGATTGGAATGGTGGAATTGTTCAAAGAGCCAAGAACTGTCGATTCTCCACACATTTATCTGCAGCGTGACGTTTTCTGGCTGAGTCCATCAATATTTTAATTTAACACTGAAGACTGGCTTCCCTTCCAGAAACTGTGTTCGAGCACTAATTCCTTCAGATGCAGCCCTTTCTCAGATGTAAAACGTTTACGTATCCAAAGGGAGAATTAGATGTGATTAATGGGAAAAACTGCTGTTTTGACTAACAAATAGGCCTCAGATGTCGCGTATATAGCAAACTGCTGGACCCGAACTTCCACACTTCCACTAACCATTCCCTCAGCATGCATGCAACTCAAGAAAAAGTGTAGGCAAAGCAGAGCTCAAAACACGATCAAATATGGAAATCCTTAAAATACCGATTAGAACAGTAGCTGGGGAACTTATTAATTGGTCAGTCGCAACGTGGATGGTACAGGTTTGCATCCCACTCGAAACAATGAACATTTAATCTCATTTTAAACCCCAGTAACAGCTGTCCTCAAAAACATCACAGGTTAAAATAAACCCATGGCAACCCGACAGGATTTTAGCGTCCCCTTCGTCACATTTGGATTTGTTTCCTCTATTTGCAGCATCTCTCCTAAACGCTTCTCAGTCATTTTTAATCCATCTAGTTTTTGGGTATGTTTGCTTCAAGTGGAGTGTGCTGAGCTCTCAGGGACAGTTTGAATCATTTTTTGGGAATTATTTGTCTTATTGTTATGCTGATAAACCCAAAGTCAAACGTCCCTTGAGGAGTGAATGCGGCAATAGGGTTTGTAGATTAAATATCCAGGCAGCGTTGTCAACTCCAAAGCTGCATCCCCAAAATAAACCGGACTATCATACCTTTCCAGTAACAGGATGCATGAACACACACACACACAGACACACTTCCTCTTCTACCACAGCCATAATTAAGTCCTCTGATTGCACCGCATTATGACAAAATTAATGAAGCTTTTTAATGAAAATGAGTCACATTTGGCCGAGGTCCAGCTCATCAAATGTGTGTGCACTAAGCATCGCCAGGTAAGCAAGGTAAGCCTCCAGCTTGCTGAAACAGAGAGTCAGTGGAGCGGTGCAGCTGCAGCCATTACCATGTCTCCATACACACCCAAAATATCTCCGCCCCTGCAGGACCTGCAGAGCAGCTCCATCGAGGCACTAATTAGGATCTACTGTTTTGGCGTGCTGATTGTTTCAGCTTCAGTCTAAGGGGAATATTTCTTCTTGGCCTTGTTACTCCTCATTGGTCGGATGCCGGTGTAAATATCCACGTGTCTTTAAAACTAGGAAACTCAAACCTTCTCCTGGTGTTCGAAGGTCAAACGAATATTGGCAAATGCAATAAAACTTTTCCAACATCCAACTTTATTCAACGCGAGGAAAATTAAACAATAGTGGCTTCCTCAAAATGTCTACCCCCCCCCCATTATCATCCATCAATGATAATGGCACGGTCACACGAGGCGAAGGGAACAAACACATTTCCTGTGCGGATGAGTCATAATGCTGTCTATATCGCTGTAATGTGGTGCAAACAGATAAGTTACAGACGGGTCAATGAGCAATGGGGATAAATGCTTTGCTTTGCTGCACTGATCTTCCTCTTCCAATCTGAATCCTCCCTGAATAGCCCTGTGCCAACCTGGCTGCAAGCATGGAGACTGCGTGGGACCCAATCAATGCAAATGCCAACCCGGCTTCACCGGCAAGACCTGCAATCAAGGTGAGCTCTCACCTGGAACTCAGCCCATCCGAAAACAAAGCTGGTACTTTACATTCACGGCCGACTTTCTTTCTTTGTCTCAGAGGGCGAGTCAGAATGTATGTGTGGTCCGTCTGATCACCCGTGACTCTCAAGCTGAAGCGACACACACACACACCTGCTGACACGTTGCCCCTCACTCGAGGAGCTGGTTTGTTAGTGGTCGGGAATTATGAGGGGGGAGGAGGTGGAAAGAGAGAGAGAGAGTGAGAGAGAGTCGATTCAGCTCAAAAAGGACGTAAGAGGTTAGGCCGTGCTGAATGATCCTGGGAGTGGATGCACTCCTGTGGCGATAACATCTCAATTACCAACCTGAGATAACTTGGCTCAGTGGAGGGCAACCGATGCTATTTAAATGTGTGTGTGTGTGTGTGTGTGTCCCCGTCTCAGCTGAAAGTACATTTTTCTATCCCGACTGCCAAACTCATTTTTGATGAAAAGGGTTCAGACGTAAAGGTTGATGCGCTTCCAACGACTTGAAAGTACTTGTGGAATTCACGCCCTGAGACAGGAATAGGATAGTCTGTAATTAAAAACAAGGGTTGGGGTGTTGGAGTCGGGAAGTAAAGGGGTGGGTGGGGGTGTTGAAATCCTTCTCGGAATGTTCCAAATGACTCATCCTGCATTTTGAGGCTCGAGGTGGCTCCTGTCTGCCCGGTCGGCCGGACGGGTGCACTTTGTCTTAATCTCCAACAAAAGGGGAGAAGAAAGAGGATCAGCGTCCCACAGCCAACTGCAATAGACTATGCTGCCAAGCATTCAGAGCGACTTATCTGATAAATGTGATTCCAAGACCTTTCAAGACGAAACTGTACTTTCAATTGTCCAATAAGCTGTAGATGTGCTCACAGCACTTACCATTTTGCTCAGCTTTGACTGACAGGTTCGCCCTTTCGGCCCATTTTAGGTGGACATAACCTTGGATTCTGCTTTGAGCTGGCACAAGCTATAGAAATCAATGTAATTATTCAAAAGACATAGATTACTTTTTCTCATTTGAATGCAGACCCTGCTAAACATTGATTTGGCAGGCGGCTGGTATTTTGATTCTGATATCCTGCCTGAAGGAAGCGTCGCGTTTATCTCTCGGCTTGAATGAAACGCCTCGCCCAGAGCTGCTTCCCACGCCACGCGGCAAAGAAATATCACTTCATTCCATTCATTTGAAGAGAAGTTAAAACACTTAGAATTTGAGCCTCTCTGTGTGAAATCGGATGAGCTGCACTAAAATGCTGCTGAGAGAATAAGATTTACGAAAATTGCAATTCCAGGTACGAGTTAATGCCTTCAAGCTGAAACTCCCTTCACATATTTGGTTTTCAATTCGGTGAAAAGTACCTGGTACCCGGTTCTACCTGTTCAATCAGCGGACTGCTGATTGGTCAAATCTTAACTGCGTCATTGCATCATCCATATCCTGCACAGCACAAACCCAAAGCCACTATGACTATAGGATATGGAAACACTCCCGTCTCTCACAGCTGATGAGGGGATCATAAGAGTTGGGTGTGTGGCCATTTTGCGTGGTGTCCCAGTCGCTATGACGATTAGCTACACAACAGTATCCGATAATGGGAAGAGAACCCTATACCAAAGCGGAGACGTGTCGATTAGCTTCAGGGATACATTTGCAACGCGTGACAACAAACCACAGAGGAAACGTGTGCGTTCGAGTTCAGCAGAATCACGGCTAAAGGTGAACTGTGCTGAATCCACGTTTTCCCGTGTGAAACTGGTTTAAGAGATTAATAAGGAATGCATGCCTGGTTTTTTTTTGTGTGCAATATCTGAAATGGATATCATTAAAATATCATTTAAATTAGTCTGATTACAAGATGATTACAGCCCTCAAGAATAATAAGCAGTACACTGAAAAGTCCTCTTATTTTCAGAAAGTGCTTCACCTTCTCGACGGGGGAGAATTTCATCCGTCATACAGCGTGGCGATGACAAATGAGTGTGCGCTCACTCTGCAAATAAACCCAATACGGTGATAATCTGTTTGGCGTCACACTCCTCCTGTTGATCCAATTGTTTTAATAAAATGATAATTCCATTCAAGTAGATTAAATTAGGATTAAATTGACCTGCTGGTAAGATATTTAATAAAGGATTTTGCACGAGTGATGTTTCAGACATCAGAACCTTTGCAGCTGTGCCGCTTTCAGATGCCATCGTCTTTTTTCTCCACCTTGCCTTTCTGCCAAATATAAAACGAATACCTCTTCAGCTCTGATGTACGCATCTCACAGCATGATTGGACCATGAATACAAGGTCTGTTGATAACAGCTGGGACCTTTCAGCATCGTATCACAAAGCCAGATATCCGTCTTCTTAAACGCCACAATCTTCTCCTGAATTTTAATCTTGTTTAAGAGAAACCTTTTGCTTGTTGGGGAAGAAATTCAACCCTTCTCCATTACCGTTCATCCCCACCGCTGTCAAACAGCTGCAAGTACTTAAAGTATTGCATGTACGTCATCACATTGTGTATTTTTCTTCAACTGCCAACTAATTACTCCAAAATGGGGCTTTTTAAACTCAGTGTTCTCTTTTGTAACAAGATCAGCAATAGGACATGAACCGCCCTCTAGAAGCAGGAGCTGCTCATAAGCTTTGCTGGAGTGCAGCTGCTAATGGCAAAAAGACTAAACTCCGTAAAAGATGAGAATGTCGGGTGAAGAAATATATGACAGTAGATAGAACTGTGGCACTATGACATCATAGCAGGTGCTTTCCTCAATTTCTGAGCCAATAAAAATGCATGGGATGTTTTTCACGAGGATACTAAAGCTACAAAGGTCAACATACTCCTGTTTTTATTTTTGCATGACCCTTTACGTTCCTGCCTACAACTCCCATCACCGCCTGTTTGGAAAGATTCAGGAAAGATGTTCAAATAAGAACCAGGATTTTGAAGTGCATGCTGATGTGTAATTAAAATTAAAGAAAGGCAAAATTGTAAGTGCTGCCCTAAACGACCGTCTCATTGAATTAGCGTTCTCGGCCGCTAAAATGGCTTGATTCAACATCCAGTCATTTGCACGTAAGCGTTTCATGCCGTAGTTAGAGGTGGAATGAATGCAGTCGGCATTGCCACATCCCTCAACAGGGAATATGTGAACAACTGTAAGCATAAAAAGTGGCAGAAGTCGCTGCATCATCTTTACGTTGCTTAGCAATAAGCCTGGGGGAGCCAGACTGAAGTGTGTTTGTAGTAGGGATGATTTGCCTCGTTTAAAGGAAAACTACAATCTCGCCTTGAACCTCCAGGAGAGGAATCCTCTGAATCCGTGAGGTGTTGTAATTCTCTCAGTTCCTATTTTTCGCTCAAGACAAAAAAAAAAGGAATGCAGAAGAGAGAAGAGGGCAGGAGAAGAAGGGATGCATGAAAATAAACAAATATCCGGTTTCTCCCATGTGCCCCAGGCCTTCTCATGTGATGCTCCAGCTCATGTCCGATTCCCACACGTGTAACTCTTTACTTTTCCGGAATGTGGTGAGATCACAGGAGTTCTAATCCATTTATTGGTGCTTTTCATTCTCACAAACATCTGCGTCTCTCTCTCTCTCTCTGTCCTTCTGCTCAATCTTATCTCAACCCCCCCCCCCCCACACACACACACACTCTCCCATGCTTTCCATTCAATTGTCTTTTGAAGAAGAGCTGGGCTATTTAACCCCACCACTGTGGGCCAGTCGCCTTCCTTTCTTTCTTCCTGTGGAACATCAGCCAGCGGGAGAAGTGATGGAGGGTGAGATTCGTCGATAAAGCAGTCTCTCTGCGTCCCACTCAGCACTGTGCATGGTGTCGCACGCCGTGGACTGAGGGGGAGTGAATGTCACTCCCAACTATTTTGCTGCAGCTTCCTGTCCTCCCCCCCCTGGCAGAAGAGACACCACCCACGAGCAGCTTCTCAGCAGAAATGCCAGCATGAATGCCAAGCATGTCACAGTCTCTACCACCCTGCATCGACCTCTCTCCCTTTCACTTCTCTCTTTTCCTAAAGGTCACTCCCTCCGGACCAAAGAGCCATTATGATTTCTCCTCATTGCCCTGTGAATGTCCTCGTCCTTATTCTCCTCCCCAGTTTCTTGAGCATCCGGAACAAAAAGGCCCCCTTTCAATTTAAAGCCATCATTGTCATGGACTCGGCACTTCGCCTGCCAGCAGAAGGCCTTAAGTTCTAACCAAATGTTATCACCTTTAGAGACGAGCACATCCCCAAGAAAAAGCCCCAGCTAATCTCGCTGTCAGTGACGGAGGCGTGTCGGGAATGTAACGCGGCATACCTCAGTGGAGCTGACCCATTAAGTCACCCAGCTTTGCATCACCTCAATGTGTCTTAGCAGTCCATTTACCATACAGTGAACCCCCCAGAGGGGATCTCGCCTCTGGGGGGGGTCAGACTGAGTCAGACTGTCAATCGGTGATCATGTCAGTCATCCCTCTTTATTCTCTCTCTCCGTCTCTTCCGTTTTGTCCTCTCCTTGTCTTGTCTCTCCTTTGAGGGAAGGGTGGGGGCATGACTGCGTCTTGTGTCGGGCATGTGCTGATTCTCTCTATCACTCGCTCTCTGAGAATGCAAACATTTCAATAATCCCTCATTTACATTTTTAAGATGTTTTTCTTTTTTCAGCACAACAGGCAAGCGGAGACCCGTCTCTCTCGCCACACTGACAATGGACAGCGTTGCTATGGGTTTCTATAATCGCAGTAATGAGGATGTCAGTTGTTTACTGCAGGGGGAAAAACAAGAGGGAGAGCGTGGTGGACATCCCCAATTAAAGAAGTGAAGAGCGTGGTTGTGTGCGTGCGCAGGTGTGAGTGTTGCTGGGAGAAGAAAGTGTTTTGAGTGTGAAAGGTGAGCAAGGCTGCGCTTTCTGCTCGACGGGACAAATTATTTTTAGTTTGTTTTGTCTGATAAAGATTTAAGAGGCTTGAGGATCCGTCCAAGAAAGGGAGACATTTTCACATTCATGGGGTGCACCACCAGCAGCGGTGCAGACGCAGTCCCAGCCCAATTTGGGATGGCCGACGAGACAATTTGTGGAGCGCAATTTCAGTATTTATTTTGCCTTGACAGCTGCAAATTGAGAAGGAAAATTGAACCCTCACGCCCAGATTTTTGCATTTGCAACTTGCCAAAAGTTATAGAGAAAAAAAATCATACATTCATGCTGACTGCTCATAAATTCAAATCAAATGAAACAAGATCTTTATTCAAATGGAGTTTAATTTATTTGACAGTAGAGTAAAATTATTGGGATATTTTTTTTTTTATAAATGTCTTCTTGTCATCCCGACTGTTCAGTGAAGCAACACTAGGATACGTCTTTAAATTGGCTGTCATGTAATGATTACAGCGCGCTCAAGAAACTGGGGCAAATTAATGCTGATGAAGTTGCAGTCGTGGAACTGGACTGAGAGGCTGGTGGGGAGCTTCTTCCCTGTGGAGAGACACCCTTTCATCTTTCTGCGGCGTATACTGTGGCTCTTAAACAATGCACTCCGCATAAGTCCACAGAGCTAAACTTGGCACTATTTACAATTTGCCAGCCAAGATGAAAATGACCCGTCACGTGCTGCATGGCGAGATTGAATCTATTTGTGATGCTGCTGCTGTATCCCAGTAACAGAGAGCCGGGATCGCATGTTATTTCTACTTCTTGGAGCCTGTGTCACCTTTCCAGTGGGATGAACTCGCGTGTTGCTTCAAGTGGGATTTCCAACTTTTGAGCCCGGTACTCCGAAGAAGAGCCCGACTGATATTGCCCTGTCAAATCCCTGTGGTCATATGGATTTCTCCTGAAATTGATATCGGCAAATCACTCTGCTCTGAAGGAATTCCAAGTGGTAACGAACACAACCATCAACCAACATCCCTCTGTGTATTTATTGAGTCATTCTCCCGTGTGGACCGAGATCCAAACATAACCTCTTCAGCATAAACATTGATGCCATCCAGTCCCACTTCAATTCAGTGATGCTCCGCAAGAGCACCGATGCCAGACCTTTTCTCTACATGGTAAAACCTCATCTGGAATATTACACCCGGAGGAAAGAGGATTGAAGCAAAATGAAATGAAGACTCTTCCTCTGTGTCATAGCAGCTTAACAGCTAATGTTCAATCTTTTTTTGTGTTTGTGTTTCCCAAAGTATGAGCTCAGAGACAAGCAAAATGAATAAACCGGTTACTAATTATACAAACACTGAAATACATTTATTGAATGTGCCCAAATCGAACAGATAAGCTTCGAGGATTCTTATTTACGCTAAAGAGAGTACTTAAGAGCTGCGGCGTAATTGATATTCTATTCAAAGCAGAGCAAAGCGCATGATGTGGGCCTACAGGAGGAGAAGACCAGCTGCAGCTCCATGTTTTAGCCAGGAAACAGGTCAGGTTTGACCATTTCTGATCTGCTTTGCTGCCTGCCATTATAACTCCGGTCAGGTGCTCTGACGTGAATCTGGAGCAAGCTGGAACGGGCCACCTCTGAGCTCATAGCTGCCTGACACCACCTGAGGTATACAACATTTAATGCAGAGACGATTGAGCGGCGAGCGCTTCAAACCAAACCCATCGCAACGCAGAGAAATGCTGGGAAGATGGCGGGAGTGCAGGATAAAAATGAATTCGAGCAGGCCATGCTGCGGTACATGGATCACCAAGAATTTGGAATTTTCTGAAATTTTCTCTAGTATCAATGTTCAATGCAGTTTATGACAACTAAACATGTTGGTTTTGAGCATCTATATGCATTTTTGACAAAAGCCACTTCAACTTATTGTACGTAAAGGTAAAACTAATTAGCATTGACTCTCTGCTCCTGTCAATAAGTAATCCCGGGGACCGGGCCACAGTCAGAGAAATGAAGACATACTTAATGTTATTAGTTCCACTTATATCTTTCCTGCTATGATGTGTCAAAGTCGCTGCCATTATATATCCGGTATACGTATGAATCAAAAAATGACTCGTACTATAATGTAAGACTCTTGGTTGGAGAAACAGCAAACCACATGAAGCGGTGGTGAGTCAGACGATCAATTAGCATCTTTTATCACATGCAGGTAATGGATGGGTTAGCTGTTGACACAATCTTCCTGTGGAACCATCAAAGAGGGAAGTTGCGGGCTTGTCAGGACATGGCAACCCACAACTTCCTCGAAGAAACCCCCATCGCTTCCAACACACACACACACACACACACAGGTTTGACCTCTTTGCCTCTCTCTCTCTGCCCTCCGGTCCACTCATGCTGCCTTCTCTCCGTCTGCAGACCTGAATGAGTGCGGGCTGAAGCCGAGGCCTTGTAAACACAGGTGCATGAACACATATGGGAGTTACAAGTGCTACTGCCTCAACGGCTACATGCTGATGCCCGACGGGACCTGTGGAAGTGAGTCTCTCCCTCTCTTTCAATCCCCTGGTATTGCTAACAGTGGTTTTTAATCGTATGTAAATATAAACATTTACATTCCAGACTGTTTATCCCAAATCGCTCCCTTTTTTCTTTTGGAGCCTTTGTGCTCTACTGAGCAGCCTGGGATGATGATGATGATGATGATGATGATGATGGCATGTACTTTGTATTATGAAATGCATGCTTCCACTGCCTCTGACAGCAGCCTCGCAGTCCTTTGATAGACCGTTTTCATTAAAGCCCCATGTTGATGTGTTTTATTACAGCTGTGCCACAGTCAGAGGAACCCCTGTGAAGAACCTTAAGAGTGCTTAAATGGAAATTAGCAATTATTAGCTGCCTTAAGGTATTCCATAGAGGGAGCGTCGATCACCTGAACTTGTCTCTGTAAATTCTGCTTCCCCTTAGATAAGTATTTTTGGCTTGCCTTCCCACTCAAGTACGGTGTGACTCCCGCTACCTCATTTTAATGACAATTTTTTTTTTTTATCACAATATAATTGCTCTTCCTCCCTTTAAAAAAAATTAATAAAAATAAAAAACAGAATTGCTTATCACTTGAGGCAAACTCAGACAGTTTTAGGTGTGGCTGTCTGATGATAGCATGAAGTGCTCAGAACCCTCACGCTCTTTTATCCCCTGCGACAGATCGCTGTAGTATTTAATCAGTTACAAAAACGGTACACCAAGATATCCACGACAAGCCAGAGTAACAGCGGCGGCGGCGCTTTTAATTTCCTTTTTAGGGTCTGTGGGCATTGAGAGAGGCTTAACAAAATCTTTTCCATGATGCGATTACTTTGTAGGGTCTTGATCTTGTTCGGCATGGCTCAACAACAGAGGTGCTGCGCACTGGCGCCTCCAATAGGGTGGAGATGGATTATGAGCCTGTGCTTTTTTGGATAGGGTAAAAGTGGATGAGGGAGGGCGGGCGTACGAGCGCACAGCAACTGCACAGCACAGGAATCTAATAATGGCTCGGTGCACTGTTCTGTTGTCCGCACCTCAGGGCCAGCTTGGCTAATATCAGAGTTGGCTGGAGGATAAAGAAAGTGAGAGCCAAAGCAGTGTCATCTTATTCTCGTCTGTTATTGTGTGTTGTGCTTTCCTTACATCCATCAGACGCTCGCACATGTGGCTTGGCCAACTGCCAATATGGGTGCCAGGTGTTGAAAGGGGAGATCCGATGCCAGTGTCCGTCACCAGGGTTACAGCTGGCTCCAGATGGAAGAACCTGCATTGGTACGTGCCCAATCTTTCTACATCAGCACAGGCCTGACAACCGTTACTCCATGAACGGCAACCAGTAATGTTTTCTGCTTGATAATGAGAATTTATCATTTCTTTATAATGAAATTAAACTGTTTCAGCATAGAAAGAAGCAATTTGAATTTCTTATCCAGCGAGGTGGAAATTCATCCAAAAACATTAACCAGCATGCCTCTTTAATTGATCCCAGTCACACTTGCAGCTTAATGTCCACCTACTTCCAGCAGAAATGCAATAAAGGAAGGCCCACACCCCTTCCCTGCTCATTACCCTCGCATCCATCCTGCAGATGGGCCGCTAACAGATGAAGGACCAGCTGAAGCAGTTAACCTGTGTGAGGTTTAAATGCAGGCTGTCCCAGATGGACTTGTGTTCCACGCCGCCTTATAGTCCCTCTCAGCTGGCGGGCTGGTTAATGGCGAGTGGCCGTCAATAAAGACAAATGATGGAAGGGGGCAAGGAAAGGTTGACTTGCCACAGGTGGTTCTGGCAGTTTAGTTGGATGTTTCCGGATCTCTCTGGAAGCCGCTGTTTTATGATGAGTTTCAAATCCTATTTATGACGGTGATTCCGTCGTGTTGCCAGATGTTTAGACGGGAGAGTTTGCATCCATGCAGTGCTTTTTAAATCTCTTTTGTCTTAATTCTCCCTAGGGAATTTTCTGGAGGATGCCCCGGCGATCCGGGTTTAGTGTTAGCAAACAGTTTGAGCAAGATATTGTGTAATAATTCCCCATAAATCAGTTGTTCACCATTAAACATGCAGGTGGCGCTGACTTGCTTTCTGATGGGAAACCTAATTGTGATTGTTTAAAAAGGCAGAGGTTCCTGCCAACGTCATTCCCATGTTTGTTTTTCCAGTTGGTGCAGATCGCTGCTGTGTTTTTAAGGTGCTTTTAAATGACGTTGGGGCTTCATGCCACAAAGATTTTGGACAGAGACAGCATCCTTAAATAATAAATCAAGCTAGTGTGCTCTGTTCAATGAACAGAATATATAATGTACTTTTTCCCATAAAGAATACTAACCAGGGAAGGTGGTAAAAGTCTTCTGGTATTTGTTTCATTTTTTTTTACTCACTTTGTTTCAACCTTGAATTAAATTCTGGCAAATTTTGAATGCATTCTGTATGTAAAAACAAATATAGTTATATTTCTCCATAACAGCCTGCACTGTTCCCTCTTTCAGACGTGGATGAGTGTGCAACAGGAATAGCGGTGTGTCCCAGGTTCAGGAAATGCATCAACACCTTTGGTAGCTACATCTGCAAGTGCCACGAAGGCTTTGACCTGCAATACATCAATGGGAAATACCAATGCCTAGGTACTGTCAAATGCACAGAGAACACTTAAAGGCCACGGATGTGTGGAAATATTATGACTCATATCCTTTTAATTCATTATTTAACTGAGAAATAAGTCCTCTCCTAGTAGTCGAGGAGCGATCGCTGTTAATCTCAAGTGCTTTCGCTAATCACGCTTAAATGCTGTGAAACGGGAGTCCTCCGAGGTGGATGCAAAGCAATTAGCTTGTCTAACATTGAGTAATAGCTGACGTCTGTTCCCACCCTCAGAAGCTGATGTTACGGGGAGCACAAAGGGACAAGCACAATGACGAAGGGTTACCAGCATTTATTACAAAATGACAGATGGGAAGTCACTCTTCACCTTATCCCGTATTGCCTGCCAGTCCCCAGTCCACCCCGAATAGCACCGCACTACAAGGCGGAAGAAACCCGCAACGTCAACACTCCAACTCACTGCAAACTTAAAAGCAACACACCACAAACCCATGCACTAATAAAACCACACGTAAAAATAGGATCGGGTGTGGTGGGTATTGGAGTGCTAACGGGATACAAGGGAGGGAAGTGACAAAACAAAAGAAAAGAATGAAACAAAAGAATAAACAAACAAAAATAAAAATAGGTAAGAGAGTTAGTCCGCTCGTACAAGCTTACACAATAAACAAAACACAGATGTACGACACTGAGCGGACTAACTCAAAACAAAACTCGAACTAAACTTAATACAAAAAGACAGCAGGCAGCGGCGACATGAACACTGAAACAACCAAAACAAATACAACATTATTATTTGTTAAAACACATTTAATAAGATATGCCTAAAACTTTAAAAGACCGCATACCTGAGGCGTCGTTCTCCCACGCCCAGTCATTCAACCCTTACGAATCCGAGCTCAAATCACTCCGGTCTTCAACAGACCCTATCAAATAAAACACACTTAAAACCTAAAACATGATATATAAAATCAACATATTAAAATATTCACCGAAGTAAAACACATTTAAAACCTAAAACATGATATATAAAATCAACATATTAAAATATTCACCGGCTTAGCTCATCAAATGCTTCGACCATGCATGTGGGCCCAGCAAACAATCTGGTCACCCGACAGGAAATTGGCATCACCTTGGCCAATAGCCGCTCCCTTTTTAAGGAGAAGCGCCCCAGGAGAGGGCGACACCCTGTGGTGGCCTCCAGCACATTCACCCTGTGGTGTCCCCTGCTACATTCCTCCCCCTCAGCGTGCATCGGCGACCCGACGATGTACTCAATCAGCAAGTTATTCAAGGCTTGACCTGCACCGACTGAGGCAGTCGATGCGGATTTGAATGCTGCCCAGCCGTTCTCCTCTCCGACCTCCTAGGCCCAGAAACTAAAGATGTGTCAGTTTCTCCCATGGGTTCTTGGTCTGAAAGAACCTGATCCGACACATTTCCAGCATTACAGTTTCCGCTCTCTGATCCAGGGAGGGATTTGAGTTCATCCTGATCTATGACAACATTGGTTGGGTCACCATCAAAGGGAGGATTCTCGTCAGAGGGAGGATTCTCTATCCCCCCGGCTCCAGTCTCCTCCGCCCCTCTACTTTCAGGCACACTCCTCATCTCAGCCCTATGTATCTGTCGCAGAGGACCGTCCTGACCTGCAGGTGCTATAGAATACACTACTCCTCGAGCCGGAGGTGGATGGACTATTTGATATGGAGCTGGGTCCCAAAAGTCCTGAATCTTATTCCGACCCCTAACAGCATGATTTCGTGTGTATACTAGATCTCCCTGCTCAAAATCCGGTGCCACAGGTACATCCTGCTTCCTTGAGTCCCTCTGAGCCACTTTATCATCCACCCTTCGTTGTACCATCTCATAGGCTGCCGCTAGAGATTTTTGGTGTTCTTCTACCCACTCTTCCATAGGAAGGTCCTCCTCCTGGTTGTTTCCAACAAGAGAGTCAATGGGCAGCTGTGGCTCCCGCCCAAACATTAAAAAATATGGTGTCCTGCCAGTAGTTTGGTGTACAGCGGTGTTGTACGCAAATGTCACTTGTGCAAGATGGCGAGGCCACCTGCGTTTCTGTTCCGGTGGCAGGGTACGCAATAAATCATGCAAAGTGCGATTGAAGCGCTCACACTGGCCATTCCCCTGGGGGTGGTATGGTGTAGTGCGGCTTTTCTCGATTTTATATAACCTGCAGAGCTGCTGAACCAAACTACTCTCAAAATTCCTTCCTTGGTCCGAATGAATGCGACCCGGGACACCAAAAACCTGAAACCAATTTTTTACTAATACCTCTGCAACTGTACTAGCCCGCTGGTCTTTAGTAGGGACAGTTTGCGTGTACTTAGAGAAAACGTCCGTCATTACAAGGACATTTTCCCTGCCGTCAGTGGAGAGCTCTAAAACTGTAAAATCTATTGCCAGAATCTCATGAGGCCGTGACGCCTTGACTGTGCCCATGTACGTTTTGACTTTTGGCTGCACAGCTTTCGACAACACGCACCTTTCACAGGTTTTACACCACCTCTCTATATCAGAGTACATATTTGGCCAGTAGTGACGAGCACGCACCAACTGAAAAGTCCTTTCTATGCCTTGATGACCTTGCCCATCGTGAAGGGAGCGAAGAATGTTTTCTTGCAAACACTGGGGCAATACAAGTTGCTCAAGCTCAGCCTGTCCATCCGGGGTGCAAACACGGCGATAGAGCACCGACTCTCTCTCTCTAAGACGACCCCACTGCCTTATCAACTCCCTGGTGCCCTTGGTAAACTTATTACGCTCCCTAGCATCAGGCATCCCACCTCTCTCCCAACACTCCAAAAAAGGGCCAATATTAGGATCCTGATGTTGGAGTGTGACAAGATCAGACCTTAATAACCCAGGCAGTGTACTGATCTCTTCCTGCAGCCCCAGGACCCCTTCAACAACATCAGAGCTAGTCTCAGACTCCCCTAAAATGGCATGTTGGCGGGACAACGCATCCGCATTAGTATTTTGTGAGCCGGGACGGTATTTCAGTGTGAGGTCAAAGACTGCCAACTCGGAGGCCCATCTCTGCTCCGTCGCCCCAAGCTTTGCTGTGGCCAAATGACTTAGTGGATTATTATCCGTGAAAACTGTACATTTATTTCCCAGCAGGTAATCCCTGAATTTTTCCGTTACAGCCCACTTCAGCGCCACCAACTCCAACTTCATGGAACTGTAATTTTTCATGTTCCGCTCCGTGGGCTTTAGGCTACGGCTCGCAAAAGCTATAGGACGACGCTTACCCTCATGCTCCTGGGAGAGAACAGCTCCTAACCCTCCGTGGCTGGCATCTACTTCCAACACAAAAGGTTTCTGGAAGTCTGCATAAGCAAGAACAGGTGTAGTGATTAATGCATTCTTAAGAGTCTGAAAACTCTGCTCACATTCTGCATCCCAAACTTCGCTCAAAGGTTTTTTTGGCGTTTTTCCTTTCCTGCCAGGAGGGAGGAGCCTAGCCACTAATCGATTTAAGGGGGAAGCCATGTTAGAAAATCCTCCCATAAATCTCCTATAGTAGCTGGCAAATCCCAAAAATGAGCGAAGCTCGGCCAGGTTAACAGGACGCTTCCAGTCACGCACCACAGCTACCTTCTCCGGATCAGTAGAAACCCCCTCAGCTGACACCACATGGCCCAGGTACTTTACACGTTTTTGGAAAAAGTGGCACTTTGAAAGCTTCACCTTCAACCCTTGTGTTTTGAGTCGAGAAAAAACCTGGTCTAATCGTTGCAGATGTTGCTCTACAGATGATGAAAAAACAATAACATCGTCCAGGTATAACAACAGAGACTGATGACGGCAGTCTCCAAACAGGCGCTCCATGAGACGCTGAAATGTACTTGGCGCATTACATAATCCAAATGGCATACGATTAAACTCAAACAATCCGAAAGGTGTACAGAATGCAGTTTTTGCCTTATCTTTCTCCGCCATCTCAACTTGACTGTACCCACTTGCCAAGTCCAGGGTTGTAAACCACTGGGCCCCGCCCAAAGCATCAAGGGATTCATCAATTCTAGGTAAGGGAAATGCATCCTTCCTAGTTCTGGCATTCAATTGCCTGTAATCGACACACATCCGTAAGGAGCCATCTTTCTTCTGTACCAACACAATTGGTGATGCATACGGACTACTACTTTCTCTAATAATGTGGCTCTGTAAAAGTTGTTGAACGTGGGAACGTGCCAAATCATATTGGGAAGGGGGAATGCGTCTATAGGGCTGCCGTACTGGTGTTTCATCCAATAGTGGGATTTCATGTTTTATTAAGTTGGTACTGCCCACATCTAGGTCATTCCTTGCAAACACTTGGTTGTACTTTAATAACAAATCGCTGGCTTGCTTTTTTGCCTTCCCTTGCAGATTTTCAAACTCTGGCCAATCCAATACAGTGTCGTCGACAGTACTCTCCTGACTGGACACATATGCCATGCAACTCTGAGAGTCAATGGAAACCTGTATATGCGGGTCGGCCGATACAACAGTGGCTGTTTGAACCGTAGCAACAACTCTTCGAGGTGTCAACCATACGTCTGTTTTACCCACATTAGTAATGGGGACAAATGCCTTGCCCTTTTCTGCCTTTACTAAAGAGGGAGAAACCAATAGCCCCTCAGGTAAACTGCCCTCTCCAGGACCAAGAGGCTCTACGAACAGGTCTATGGGTTGGTGTAGAGGCATCTGTGGACATGTTACCGGGACATAACAGAGGCTACCTGCAGGGACGCAGAATGGTTTCTTACCCTGCACTCTGATGGAATAAGGGTCCGGAGAGTTGGCCATGACCTCCATCATCTCGCAGTATCTGAGGGCCAGCCTCCATCCACGAGGGGCTGCTGTGAGCACTGGCGCCTCCCACAGGTCGGGACCATATCTTTTACACAGCTCAACATAAAGAGAGTTCAAGACATTCATTCCCACCACCCCAGGAACATGCGTCTTTTTCTCTTTCATGTAATGGTCACTCGGATCTTCAACAATCAGTACTCCCAACCGTGGAAGCGTCACACCCAGCACAGTAATATCGAACTCGATATAACCAAGGCACGGGATTCTCAACCCATTTGCAGCCCTCAGACCCAACCAGCCACAGTCTTTGAGTTCTTTATCTGACAAATGAGAAAATCTTTGCTTGAAAGAACTTTCAGTTAGAGTTGTTACCATGGATCCACTATCCAACAAAGAATTTACATTGATCCCACCAAAATCCACCTCCCCCTCCAAGCACTCACCAACCAAAGTAGATACATTTGGACATTTGGACTTGGACTTTGGACTTATACACTCACTAGAGCCCTGCAAAGCCCCCACCAATGTCTGGCTCTGAACACTGGCGGGTTCTAGTTTCCCGATGACTTTGGGAACTGGGTTCCATCTTTAGGATGGATTGTAACCGCAGGACAATTACGTGCAATATGCCCAACTTCGTTGCATCTAAAACAAATTGGTCTTCCATCTGCGGCTTTTGAGGGTCGAAAGTTACGTACTCTTGGGGGAGGTGCACTACTTGGGACCAAGGCCTTCATGACCAATTCCAACTGCGTCTGCTGTGCCTTTAACAACGACACCAGCTCACCAAACTCTGAAGGACGAGACACAGCACTTTCGCAGGAGACAGACATTTCATTTAAGACTGAAGCATTATTGCATTTGGATTTGGGGGACTGATTTTCCTGTTGTGCCATCCATCTTGTGGCTTCACCTCTAACATCTCGTATAGTCCAGTGGGGGTTAGAATTCACTAAATCTCCCAGTCTCATTCTGAGTGCCTGGTCTCTCACCCCATCACAAAACTGGTCACGTAAATCTTTAATTGCAACGTGCACATCAGCTTTGGAAACCTGATCCAGTAAGTCCATTAAAGCATGTGAATAATCAAGGAAAGACTCTCCCTCTAGCTGTTTACGGTTGTAAAATTTACGTTGTAATGTAATACGGGAGTGCATGCAACCATACACTGCCTTAAGAACATCAAAAATGAATTCGACATTCTCTCTTTGAACAGCTGGCAAGAACTTTATCTCTGTACGGGCAGCGCCCTCTAGGTGGTCAAAAACTATTTGGGCACGTTCTTTTTCAGTGCGCCCTCTCGTTTGCACAAAGTCTCTCACTTTCTCAATCCACTCGTCCAGTGTTAGCGCATCGGAACCATCCACTTTACCCGAGAACCGAGGCATTCTTCTGTCCTGCTGCACGTAAATAACAGAGTCTGTGTGTCTCACATTTCGTGCATCTCCACCCATTGCTCCAGATGAGGTGGAGGGCATTTCTGGATGCGTGGCAGCTTGTGCAGTTCTTAACGTGGCGAGTTCATTCTCCAAGTCCTTGATTCGCTGAGACATGGCCTGTCTGTCCGGCTCCTCCCGAGCCACGCCGCTGTCACTTCCTGAATCCATGCCAACGTCACAGCGCGCGAGGAATCACTGCGCTGCTGCCGCTCCTGCTGTCTTACCAAACAAAAAAAAAAAAAAAGTCACTTCCCCCTGTTTTGCTTTGTCGACAACGCCAAATGTTACGGGGAGCACAAAGGGACAAGCACAATGACGAAGGGTTACCAGCATTTATTACAAAATGACAGATGGGAAGTCACTCTTCACCTTATCCCGTATTGCCTGCCAGTCCCCAGTCCACCCCGAATAGCACCGCACTACAAGGCGGAAGAAACCCGCAACGTCAACACTCCAACTCACTGCAAACTTAAAAGCAACACACCACAAACCCATGCACTAATAAAACCACACGTAAAAATAGGATCGGGTGTGGTGGGTATTGGAGTGCTAACGGGATACAAGGGAGGGAAGTGACAAAACAAAAGAAAAGAATGAAACAAAAGAATAAACAAACAAAAATAAAAATAGGTAAGAGAGTTAGTCCGCTCGTACAAGCTTACACAATAAACAAAACACAGATGTACGACACTGAGCGGACTAACTCAAAACAAAACTCGAACTAAACTTAATACAAAAAGACAGCAGGCAGCGGCGACATGAACACTGAAACAACCAAAACAAATACAACATTATTATTTGTTAAAACACATTTAATAAGATATGCCTAAAACTTTAAAAGACCGCATACCTGAGGCGTCGTTCTCCCACGCCCAGTCATTCAACCCTTACGAATCCGAGCTCAAATCACTCCGGTCTTCAACAGACCCTATCAAATAAAACACACTTAAAACCTAAAACATGATATATAAAATCAACATATTAAAATATTCACCGAAGTAAAACACATTTAAAACCTAAAACATGATATATAAAATCAACATATTAAAATATTCACCGGCTTAGCTCATCAAATGCTTCGACCATGCATGTGGGCCCAGCAAACAATCTGGTCACCCGACAGGAAATTGGCATCACCTTGGCCAATAGCCGCTCCCTTTTTAAGGAGAAGCGCCCCAGGAGAGGGCGACACCCTGTGGTGGCCTCCAGCACATTCACCCTGTGGTGTCCCCTGCTACACTGACTATCATTTCGCTTCGTTTGTCTTTCAGATGTGGACGAATGCTCTTTAGGCCGCAGCCACTGCAGCGGCTTTGCCGCCTGCTACAACACGCCGGGCTCGTACAAGTGCAAATGCAGAGACGGCTACAGGGGGATGGGCCACGACTGCAGACGTAAGAAACGAGAACAAAACCCCTTCGCCTAGAAGCGGTGCTCTTACGGAGAGGAACGGGGCCCTCACAGTTTTGTTTTCTTTGCCTCCGTTTTGTAGGAAAGGTAGGGAAAAGAAGCAGTGTAGGGGGAATCGCCCGACAAGCACTGAAATGCCTCCCTTTGCATTTGCCGTCAGTCGTTACTTATCACGCCGCTTCCTCATCGTGTGCCCCCAGAGCCAGTTTCAACTATTTTTAATCAACTATTGAGTTGTCGTCACGAGCCGTGAGACATTTCCCAGTGGATTTGCGCGTTAACACGCAGTTCATTAGTCTTTGTGCCTGCATTTGACACAGCAGCTTAGGTGAAGGAGTAATTCATTCGCCACAGTTATTTAGTCACCCAACAATGACTGGTGTAATAGTCCACGGAGCAGGAAGGAGGCCTGCTGGCGTCGTGCTCTGCACATACTTCACTCTGTCACCTGCCCAAGGCGTGTGAGCCAAGTGCTCCGGGAGTCAGGTTGCAATATCCCATTTGTGTGTGTGTCACATAAGCAAAGTTGCCTGCAACCGGAGAAGGCAATAACTGAGCGGCAACCGCTTGCTTTTGTTCACCGGCATTCCTTACCCCCCCCCCCCCACACACACACACACACACCCACCCTGCTCCCCCAATCACCACATCACACCCACTCCCCAATCTCTGTTGTTCCTGACTCGTACCAGTGTGTGGAGGAACAGAGTAAACGTAGGCGTTGGTGTCGTGGCGCAGCAGAGCGAGGGCAATCTCCAGGGTGCATCGGTTAGCGCAGAGATCATTCTGCTGAGAGCCCCCCCCCCCAGCTACAAACACACAAAGAATCGCTAATCATCTGCTTGATGTGGGGTGTCTTTGTGCATTCGTTAGGAGGATGGCCTTGTTGCTACGCAATGTCTCTCTCTTAACGCTGCTTCAGATAAATGTGCTGCTAATTCTTTAAAAAGAGGAAGGTTTTTGCGTCATTGGAATTTCAGACAGCAAATTTGTTTTAGGATGTCGATATTTAATTAATAAGTAATTGTGGGAACTCTCAGGAGATGAAATAAAGCCTCTCCTGACAAAATCAAGTTTATCTTTGCCGTTAGAGTCTGTGTTTCCACGCCTCATCAGTTCTTAAGCACTCGTATATTCATGCTCTATCTGCATTCTCTTATTATGTCAGCCATTCCTAAGGTGATTATTGATCCAATGAGACCAGGAAAACTACCTTCAAATCATCACAACTACATCCCTGACGTGGATCAGAGGAGGACCGCCACCACCACCCGCCCACCTGTGACCCAAGAGAGAGTTGTTATACCCAAATCGACAACCACCACCGCAACCACCATGACTACCACACCTACAACCACAACCAAAGCCCCCCCACCTCCAAAGAGGGTCACCCCTCCTCCTCGTAAGCCAGCGGTTTCCACCTGGAGGCCCCTTGTCCCAACCAGGAAGCCCTACATCCCACCAAAGCCATTCCCCCCTACGAGACTCCTTCCAACACCTTCACTGGTCACACCAGTGGACAACAGCATCCAGAAGGAGGTCACCAAACAGAGAGGAGACGTTCACAGTAAGATCCAAGTTTATATGTTACTCTCTTTACTTTAAGTCATTTGTTTCTCTCAGTTTATCCTTTGATCAACATATTTATCACACATACCTGAAGGTTATTCTAAATCTATATTTGAAGGGTATGATTTGCTTCCCCCTCACTGGTCGCACATATATTCTAGCCTTCCTTACAAATAGAGGCAAGTTAATGAGAGATTGGGAGACTGCGACTGATGGACAGACACTGGCGGCGGTGGCTGATGACTCTGCTGAGAGCTATAACTTATCAGTGATCGATAACTTTGAAGTAAGTTCGCAAACTTACCAAACTGCATCAATTCATTCGTCAACGTGTGAAGCAGAACAACCGGGGAATATTATCAATTCAGAAAGTTGTCACATTTAACAGTTAATCGTTGCATTTAGCAACAGCTGCCTACAGAGAGCATCGTTGGCACATCGGAGTCGTGTTTCCTTCTACCTGACAAAACAAATCCTACATTTACTGATCTGAGCTCTGCCATCTTCCGTGTCTGCGAATCCAGAGGGAAATATCTCATTGAAAGTTGCTAAAATGTTACATATAATTGCGGAACACTTCAGGGTTCAGCAACAACTCTCGGCGGCTTTCCGCTCTAAGGGCATCCCTCGTGGGATGCATTAGCAGATTCTACCTGTGCCGCATTTCAAAGGGAGATAGGAGGGCGTTTTATATACACACACCATTTCGATGACAGGCTTTAGCACATATTTGTGGCAAAGCCTTGTCAACCAGTTCAGCTCTCAGGTTTACTCCAAACAAATTGGTGTCAATTTCCATTTCTTCGTGTGAAGAATGAAAGCCCGTCTTTAGAGTAATACTTGCACAATCCGTAGAGTCAGGAGCGGTAATTACCTGACAGATGTGTATTCTCACATTATTTGTTTTTTTTATCCAAACATATGGATATGCGAATGTGAGAAGCCGCCTTGTGTATTCAGTTAATCTGCCAGCTTTAACCATATGGCTGATTTAATGGCGAGCATTTGGAAAGGAATGGGAAGGTGAATGTAGAGGCAAAAAAATGAAATATAGCATACAGGAACTTATATACAACAAACCACTCTCCCCCTCCTGTATATTTAATGCTCTCGTATAAAATAATTCATGGTCATAAATATTTAAGGCGAGCTTTATCCACCCTCATAAGCTAAGAAATAATGTTTGTTTTTACAGGATGACAAATTTGAGTGTTGAAATAAGAATAGATTTCTCTCAGTAATTAACTTCCTGGCGTCTGTTAGCACGCACCCCTCCTCCGCCAGCGTGTTGTTTATCCACATGTCACAGCACGCTCTGTGCCAACCAAGCACCGCTGACACCAGTTTCACATCATCAGTCTTTGTTCCAATTAGACGTTCTCAATCAAAAACCAAATAACAGAACTCAGTCCCGAATACTGCGGCAGCGAGAGGGCGAGGTGGTTTCGTTTTGCTGCAGCACGACAACGTGAACTGTCTCACCTCTATAGAGATGCTAATTACCTCCGCTTGTTTTAACAAGCAAAACCAACAAAAAAAAAAATCACATTCACAAAAAAAGAAAAGGTGGAGTGGAGATTAGAGATCCCACAGCCACCCACTAATTCCACCAAAAAGGTAGACAAACTACACAAAAGAATTGGCCTCAAACAAAACAAACTGGAGCCACATGTTTTCAGGGGAAACTGACAGGGAGCAAAACATCAAATCACACCCTCTTTCCACACACCATGCACATGCACATGCACATGCACATGCACATGCACGCCGCACTCACAGACACTCAAACACAGAGGCGCCAACTGAAGGTGCTGACTCTGGTTGTCACCCTCAACTGAGGAAGAGATCCTCCTTTCATAGAGGAGCCTGGCTAACGAGAGCAGGTGGGTGACAATGAAGGCAGGTGCTCTCAATGACAGGCTCGTCAGGGGCAATGGCGCACTCTTTATGCAATTATCACATTGGTGACAAAATGCCTTTATTGTTGTTCATCGTTGTAAATTATCCAGACAAATGTGTCAAAAACAGCAGCTGGTTATTCTGCCGTCTGTCAATGTTGTGGTCTGCTTGAACTGTTTAGGTAATTCCTTTATTAAATTGTGATTTATTTTGCAGCCGACTCAAACAAAACAAACAAAAATCTTGATGGTGTAAAATGCTCACAAGTTCAACAAATGTCTCCCGCGGAAAATCATAAAGGCAAGATTAAAACCTCCAGTAACACGCTTGATATGAAAAATTACCATTCCATTAAAAAGATGCTATGAACGTTTTTAAAAATGTCCTTTCCAGTCGACCAGTGAAAGTAAATGATAATCGAAAGTTTAGATATAAAGTTGCTATTTTTTTGTATTGCTGAAATGTTAGTTTTTCTTTTTCACTGCATAAGCAAGCAGATCTGCTGGGAACCGCCCAAGCATGGACAGTTTATGTAAATTCCATATCAGGATGATACGCAGGCCGATGGAAATGAACAGCTTATTACGAAGTCCTGCTCCACGCGCCGTATAAAGTGAATAAAAAATTTAACAGTGTCTTGCTGCTCATTTCCTGTCATTATCCTCACTTGTAGACACAGAAAAGGAGTTTACCAAACTTAATATTAAGCTTTCTCGACAAAGAGACGGCGAGATGCGAAGCACAGGATAGCCCGCTTTCCTGCCAGATGGCATCGCATCATACGAAAAAAAAGAAAGCGGCAAGAGAGAAGCTTACAGAAACGCCTGCCTGCGCTGCTTGAGGGAGACATCAATCTAATAGTTCGCACCATGGCAGAGCAGTTCTAGAAATCAGAGTTTTAATTAGATGAGATAGCGAGGCGAGGGGAGAGACGGCACTGAGCGGTTACTCAAATGATCAGGAATAGGAATCATTTGAATGAGAACTTTGTGACATGCTTCAGTTGTGCCTCCAGCGGAGGGATACTGTCTGTGAGCTTTGTTGTTTCCTTCCAGGTTGGACCTTTGCAGGCGTTCAAGGGAAACCTTAAATGTCTTTTACTTCTTTTTTTTCTCCAGAAAAGCTGCGTAGTTTGGATTGGTTTCCTGCATATTATTCCAGTTTTACAACAAGCACTGATTGCCAGCCCCCCCCATCCTTATTTAAAAAGCTAACGTAATATTAAGCCACGGTGGTATAACTTCTTTCACTGGTTGTCTTCAAATATTCTGGGGTCACTAGATTACTCATTCATTGCTGCTTCCCAGAATCAACATGACTTTTTTTTATATGGTTGAAACTTATTTTAATGTCTTAATTGTTTTAATGTCTTGACCTCATTCTGGATCAGATCCAGAAGGCTGACTATTAATAAAAAGATATATATATAATAAAAAAAAATATTCCCAGCATCCAGAGTGGATTCTTGCTCTGATGCCATGAATGCATTGTAACCTGTGCTTGAACCGTGCCCCCCCCCCCCCCCTTCCGGGGTCCCCAACATGTGTCCCCGCTAGTCAGCCGGAGCAATTGAAAGGACCCACCCTTTAATAAGACGTCTCATCTTATACTATTCCGGGCAGTGTGACCCCATTGCAGAAGGAAAGAGACTATTTCAAGCCTGGCTGTACTGTACTGTACGTGTATGTGTGTGTGTGTGTGTGTATATATGTATGTGATATGGTTTGCTCAGACATTGCATCAGATGAACCGACATGTTTTTCCTCCTGATTCTCTTTGACTGTTGTGTGTTTCGGGTATTTTGGTTTCAGTATTGCTCGCTGCTCTTAGCTCTGGTAGCCACGAGTGGGGAGATCCCATTGAGCAAATACAAATATAATCCTGACACCTTGGCTAATCCTGACTCCAATGTCTCCCCTCAGTCCCTCGGAACCACGACCACAACACCGTCCTTGACATTGGCTTTGACATCGAGCTCGGCAACACAGGGGACGAAGCCAAGGACGACCCAGGTGAACAGACACAGACAGCCGGCAACGGGTCTGCTCTCAGCGGGAGTTCAACACGTTGACGGACGAGCCGCATTTGCTACGGGCGACGTTCACCTGCCAATCAGCTCTGCCGCAGAGGCAAAGACACAATATGCTCAGATGTGTTTTGATAGGCCTGTAACCAGGAGGTGTCACACAGCATCTGGCTGAATCAGTTTAAATAATGGCTCACAGCTCAGCATGTGCTGTCACATGTTTTCTCTTTTGACATCATGCTGGCAGAGCTGCTCGACTACATGGATGATTAATTGATCATTTGGAGGCACATCAGTGAGCTGCTCCCGAGCAGCAAGGTTCCTGGGCAAGAGCTGACACAATAAGAGCCAAACCTCCACAACCTTCGTCATATTTGGTCAATCTCATCCATCAATGTCACTGGTATGCAGATTAGATCACCTAATCCTAATTTATGGCTGTATTTCAGTTCTCAGTGCATCATTTTCAGAGTGGTGTCAAGTCAAGAGCTTTTCAGTGTGATTTTTTTTTTCAATGCTTAATCGACAACCAAACCGGATTTCCTGCATTGCACCCGACCAGGCTACATTTATAATGTATACTCGTTGACAAAATGTATTTTCATGAATTAGTACAAACATTTGCTGTTTATGCAGCAGAGTTTCCGGCTGACCCAATGCATCAGGTCAGTTTTAAGGCCACACCGCATGTCCACGCTTTCATTAGGCTCATTTGAGGATGCTGCAAGAATCCTTCCACTGCCGGTAACGTCATAGATACACAGCGGGGCTCTTCTGAAGTACTACACAGAGGAGAGGGAATAGACACGTCCTTCCGCAGCTGTGAAAAGTGTGTTTTACTGTCTTCAGAGTCGGGGTATCTGAGCTGCTCCTTTGATGACGGTCTTTGTGGTTGGATCAGAGACAAAGACGGAGACCTGCACTGGGAGACAACGTCCGATCCGTCAGGTAATTGAAAAGCGTGGTGTTTGTACTTTTGCACCCTAAACACATTCTAGTAAGAACAGATTGTTTTTTATCCATGATGTGAATAAATGGAAATGACAAAAGCTGGCGCGCACACAAAGGCAAACACCCACAGAGTCGGGAAATCTGCATGACTCAGTGTTGTTCTAATCAATTATAGGAAGCCGTCTGTCTTTTCTGCTGATTAGAGTTTAGCTTTACAAAGTGATACACGAGAGAAGTGGATTGTGTGACCTGCCGTGTTAAATGGAAAGTCTGCGAGGAGAACATGTGAAGGGGACGGGAGTGCAGCACTCGGGCAGTGTGTAAATGACATTAACTACATCTGGCTGATCCTGCACGCTGGCAAACACTCCTGGCTGTGAGAGGACTGGCAGAGAGGCAGTTCATAATTTATGCAGAAAGCCTCCATGGCCTACAGATCCGCAACCCCCCCGCCCCCTGTATTCAACATCTGCCCCGTACAGATCTGCTAGATAAGCAAATATTAATCAGCCGCTACCCAGATTTTTTAAACTATACAGCACCCCGCTCATTAAGTAATGCATGCATTAATAAGAGAAAAGGTTGATTTGCCCCCGGCATCTGGCTATATTTTAGGTGATGAAATATAAGTGGGTCAAGTCTTTTCCAATTGTCTATTTTTAAGTGTTTCTACTACTGATTCAGCACTTTCTGTGCGCTACCACAGAGAGACTCGCCTACCTGCATATTAAAGGGTCAGGTCACAATAATGGACATTTTTACACTCGACATGCTGCTTGCATAGTAGTGCATACTGTGGTGCTGATACTCGTATATTATGAAGTGAATAAATTAATGATCTTGCTCAAAAGCTGAGTGTAACATAAATGCTAGATACAGACTGAAAACAGTGGGATCTGTTCGCTGAAGAAATAAGATCATTCTACTTTTCTTATTGCACCACTGCACTTCCTAATATCAACGTGGTTGCATTTTAGCACCTATGGTCATTTTAGTGTTCCAGTTTCTAAGGGTTATCAATTAAAACAATCCAGTCTTGTCATTGTTCAAATATAATTTATGTATTTCACTTGTTTTCATTCATTGACTGTAAATTCTCACCAGGCGGACGGTACCTCACCATTCCAGAAGTGGGCAACAAGAGAAACGGACGAGGGGCGCGTCTGGTCCTCCCACTCACCCCACCCTGGAATGACGGCAATCTGTGTCTGTCATTCCGCCACAAGCTGTCGGGACACCACGTGGGAATGCTGCAAGTGTTTGTGAAGAAGGGAAAGCAGTACAGTCCAGCAGTCTGGGGCCGGACAGGTGGAAATGGCTGGAGGCACACCCAGATCACATTATGGGGCACGGGCTTGGAAAGTGTAAGTATAGCACAAACATGCCAAAGTGATTTCTGACAATCATGAAAGGGGGGAATTTGTGTTAATGTGAATTTAAAAGGAGCGCCTTTTCAAAAATGAGTGACGTCTGCTTTGAGTCGGAACCCCGTATGCGTTGATTGCTCCTCTGCACCTCAGTGTGTGCCGTAATCGGTCTGTTGTTCACCAGGTGATCCTGAAAGGGGAGCGTGGGCGAGGCAGGAGCGGCGAGATGGCCGTGGATGACATCACCCTGAGGAAAGGCTCCTGCACAGAGGAGCACAATCTGAGGAGACTCTGACTGACGGAGCAGAGATAGGTCGAAAGGAAACAAGAGAGGGGTTTATCTCAAAGAGAACTGACTCTGTTGGGACAATCCCTCTGTCCTCCTGGGGGGTCTTCCTCACGCCCCCCCGTGCTCCTCACTCCCTCCTGCCATCTTACGAACAATACCAGAATAATCGTGCATCTGTAGAACAGTGGGCTGCTCTACCTTGGCTGTCCATGGATGAAAAGATTGAATTGGATGTCATGGGTGGATCCCAGCATCTTCTCAGCATCATCCTCACTCCTTCATCCTGTTACTCTGAAACCTGCATGTATCTTCTCAACATGGACATTTCGCCCATCTAACAGCTCTGGCAGCGTAGCAGCCTGCCCGCTAACACTTACGTATTTAATTCCTTCCTGCAGAGAGGACTCTCCCCTCACTTTTAGGTCTGGGTTGTTCTTTTTCTTTTACATTAGTATTATTGACAAAAAGCCATTACCTATTATTTGTTTGATGCTTCAAGTTGTTACCTTTGAGCAAAACACGAGAAGAGGTATTAATTTGCGGAGGAAAGAAAATGAAAGAGTATTTGCCATAATCTCTGAGATTCCGGTGATGTCAAAATTTACATTATCTCCAAGTATAAAACAAACTTGTGAGTCCCTTTAGCTTTTCTTCTGGGTTTTAACTGCAACAGCTCAGCTCTGCTTTTATTGTCTCATTATTTCAAAGACCGTTTGGATGAAGAACGCTTAGAAATTTAGCACCTTTTTTTTATTAACCCTGATCTTTTCCCAAAATTCATTGCAACACTTGCGATTTTCAGAAATGTGACAAACAAAATCAGTGTATGAGTTTCAAAACTTGGAAATTACCGTTTGTATTTGCATTATACAATACATGTATGTGCTTTATCATATTATGTGCAGTTTCTTATAAGGATGATACCAACAGCTTAAAAAAAAATAGCGTTATTGTAAATGTAGTTGTGTGTACATAGACTAAATAACTGCGGTCCCATTTGTTGTGTGATTTATGTGTTATGTCGTTTCAGACGGGAATAATCATTGGATATCAAAATCATAGATATTGCAGCATTTTTATCAAATACCGTATACAGTTTGAAACCACGTGTAGTGCAAGGTTGTGTTTAAAGTGCACAAAGTGGGTGTGTTCATATGGCACGATGTAGCCGTCTTTAACTTGTAAAGCGCATCACACAGTTGGATTTTGTATGACATGACAATGAAGAGCATTGGCTGGAATTTCTAAGGTTTTCCGTATGCATGGGTGCATTTACTAAAGTTCATATTTATCCAGACCAATATGTAAATAAAATACATTTGACTGAAGTGCTAAAAGTCTGTTTTGCTTTTTCTCAGGCCACTAGTGGCGTTGTTGACCTACATTGTCGACCCCAGTGCCAAGCTGTGAGCGCACACTAAGGTGCCAAAAGCAGGTGCTGTTATGAAAAATAGTTCAACGTTGTTGGTGGATGACAAGTAAAGCATGATGTTGAAACCCCAATCCACAAACCGGCAAGCTTATTTTCATCTAATATTCCATATATCACGCAAAGGGCAAAGATATATATTTGTTTTAATCAGATGTTAGTGCATTTCTATGACACATACTTACATCTGAAGGTTGGCAAGTATGAAATAGATGAGACTAACAGGAACCCTTGATCACAGTTCGAGTCATTCATTTGACTACCATCATAAATGACTGGAGAGTACTGTACATTGAAATGAAATTAACCACTGGGCTACCTTGCTACTTCAAAAATGTACAAAGCGTAATGTCAAAATGAATAACGTATTCAATGGTAGGCAAACGTACAGTAAGCATACAAAAGCTTTCTTCAGCATCACCTTGCCCATTTTCGTTTTACAGTACACAGAATATTATATAATATATAATATACGGTTTTCACAGAATCAAATTGAATCAGTGTCCGGCATCACAGAAGTGAAACGTTTTCACCGGATAGACCTTGCAATTGAATTCATGCTGCTCTCCAGAAGAATAAATGTGTTATGATCTCTAAACAAACAGCTCTTTCTCACTATCACACACACACCTAATCTCATCTACTCATATACACACAAACAAATCAAATTTTTGCACAAATAAGCCTTGCAATTTCAGCATTAGATCAGTGTCCAAAGAGATGATACTCCAAGTGCTGTTACAGACCATTGATGAAATGTCATGAAAAAAGTCTTCCCTTTCCCTCAAGGCAGCTTATTTATGACAACAAGGACAAGCAAACATTCCCTTTATGAAGATAAACCATCAGAGCAGGTAGAAATCCAGAGGGCAGAGGCAAACGCTAACACGCGTGTGTGTATTTTTCTTGTCGCTGCGTCATTTACCAATTGTTTTAAGAAGTCTTTCCGCAGGCATTCAGAGTGAAAGGAACAAAGGACACAAGAACGTAGCATTCAAAGATAGGGAACAAAGCACGATACCGGTAGTCTGATGCAATGAATAAGCCTCTATTGCATGTCCATGGAGACAACTCAGTGCTGATGGATCATCCACGAATGTCATAAGAACGATAGAGAAGTGACGCCCATCACGAATAAGAGCAGGTCAAACTGGGACAAACTGGGACAAGCTTTACTAAATTACAACTGAACCCGTTATGTAGCAAACTCTCATTCATAAAGTCAAACGGTCTTGGCTGTGATATTCAAATAGCCACACTATTTTCCACCACGACGGGATCCAAGTACGTGTACGGGACTTTCAGACTCTGATTTCTGGTTTTGATAATTGCACTTAAAATGTGAAGCTCCCCTTGAAAGTCCTTTATCACCTTGCAGGGACCGTCCTCAAAGAAATGCTCCTCCGGGTACTGGCCGAGAGGGACCTACCAAAATGCAGACATTGCGTTATTAAGACATTGGTTGACAATGACAGTGCTAGTTATATTCGCTGATATTATTTCACAGCCGGGACATTTAAGTATCCCGTCTGTGTGAGCACTGCTGCTAAGTACTTACGAAATCAGACGACTGCTTGCTGAGCAGCCACATGGTGGCCATGCCCTGCGCCGTTGTGTTAACGTCAGGGAGTGTCTGCAGCATCGTGGCATTGCTTGTTGCCCCCTTTGTGGTTGGTGCATCACGTTGCAAGGAGATAGGTGTGTTGGGCATCCAGCCGCCATAGTCGTACTTCAATTGTTTGAATATTGACAAAAGACATAAATCATTAAAAAGCACAACATATACACATGTTTTGAGATAAACAAATTCTATGAGGATTAATCGTGATTGATTTAAGAATTCAAATCCTATTGACTAATGCACCTGTCCAGAGTTGACAGCCGAGTGCTGGCCCGAGCAAGTAAAAATCACCATGGTGACAAACTTGACCATCTCAGCCACTGTGCACAATTTCTGTGGGATTCCTGGGAATTTATAAAAAATGACACAGATAAAAGCATTGAGATCAAGAAGAAGTCTTTTGTCTGGCAGATTTTGACAATTCTCTTTTATAAGCAGACCTGTGGAAGTCTGGGAGAGAAATCCATGCTCAAAAATGTCCTGAATCCACTTCTGGAGTTCAGAGTCTTTGCAAACTTCATCGTCAGTCTTGTAGTAGTAACCAAGCACTCCGTTCACAAGCCTTTAAACCAAGCACAACTCTACTTGGATGAGATGCCTTGGCATTCGAACCAGCGTTTAGGCAATACTGCTGCTAAATGCTGCAAGAAATTTAATGAATGTGCTTTTTAAAAATCATTATTTCCAGTAGTTTACTACCTGTGGACGATTTCCCAAAGCTTGAGTCCATCGTCTCTGTAGTAGAAGTTTGGGATAGTCCCCACCCCACGTTCAGCTATGTCATCTGGGACACAGAGCGAGCTGTAGGTCAGCGAGGACAAGGAGCGCTTCAGGATATCGATCATGGCCTCTCCACCAGAAGCTGCAAACTAGAGCATGGTAAAAAAATGTGTTAGGGATACGGTCAGAGAAAGATAAAAGCATTTAATATTGAACTGCTGAGCACGATGATCTATTAATACCTGTGTGAAAACTCCAATTTCAGATATCAGAAGTAGCCGAGCTAGATAGTTGATCTGCAGCGTATAGCGAGTGTGAGGTATGATGAGCTGAGGGAAAGGTGGAAAAACATGGTTCATTACACCAGAAGTAAAAATAGCGTCCATGCTGTACCATCGAAAGTAAATTTCCTTTGAAATAGTCGTCCTCTGCCTTGCAGTTACCTTATACAGAGGATGCACCATCGGCATGTTGCGCAGCAGCGACACTGCAAAGACCTCTGCCAGGAGATGAGTGCGCAGCAGGTGAACGTTGAGTTGATGCTCGCTGAAATCCGCACTTCTCACAAAAATCTTGGCCGTCAACCAGTCATACTTGGAATCGGTCGGGAAAAAGATGGGATTGTCTTCTCCTGGAATCTGCTTCAGCTGGAAGGAAGGATGAAGTTTGATGAGTTGGAAAGTGTTGGGACAAATGTCCTATTGTTGTCTCCCCAGGAAGCCTTTTTTGACAAACCAAAAGCAAGACCAAGAAAGGTGACACTTTAAGCAGGTGTTGGAAACGTGTTTTTTTCAGTCCTGTTTCAGAAATGAATTTTAAAGTTGTTTCATTTGGCATTAAAAACAGTCTGAATATAACTTTTCCTGGATTGCATTTATTAAAGTTGTTATTGTTGGCTACTAAAAGCTCATTTTCATTAAACTGTAGGAAATGTGAAGGTAATATGATCCAGTCTGACTATCCAGTGTACATAGCTTTCTCTAGCAAGGCCTGGCTGTCTCTCAGAGACATTGAAGCCAAAGTTATATTTGCACCTTAACATAAAGCCTTACATACAAGATAATTCAGTTATCAGTATGTCTAAGTTAGCTGATCAATAATTTATCTATCAATCAAATCTTATTAATTGACCAGTGGAAATACAAGGCATACAATATAATATCATCTTGTAAAGCATATCCAAATATATCCATTGTAACAGTTAGCATTAGCGATCAATTGAGAGATTCAAGTGGACATGTTGGTGTTCTGAAGAAAAGCCTATTGTTGAAAAGATGAGGGCTAGAAATGCAATGTCCTTTATGTAGTCAACCTTTAACTGTCCAATAAATTGCGTTTATGATCGCTGTTTTATGGAGCAGTAAATCCAAAGTAATTCACACAGTCCGTGTCCTTTCATTTTAATACCGTAATTGCTGAACTATTATGCGCACCTGTGAAAAAGTCGCACCCACTGAATTTTAAAAAAATATTTATTTTGTACAAAAATAAGCCGCACATATTCGTAAACTGCAGGTGTCTACCGGTACATTGAAACAAATGATATTTAACGGAACACGGCTCGTAACGATATCCGCAGCAGGTCTCCAAGGTGAACAGCCTCTGGCATGTTAGATCAAGGGAAGTCGGCAAATCAGATCCGTAACTTCGGGATAAGGATTGGCTCTAAGGGCTGGGTCGGTCGGGCTGGGGTGCGAAGCGGGGCTGGGCCCGAGCCGCGGCTGGGGGAGCGGTCGCCCCGTCGCCCTCCCCTCTCCGCCCGTCGGAGGCTGCGTGGCGCGCGCGCCCGCCTGGCGGGGTGTCCCCGTCCCCCTTGCCCTCCCGTGCCCCTCATCCTCCGTCCGCGGGAGCGTGGTGCGGCAGGGGTGGGGACGCCCGGGAGGTCGAGGGGGCGGGTTCCTTCCCCGCGGGCCGGCACGTCCGACGCCGCGTAGCGGATGGCGGACAGGCGGCGGGGACTCTGGACGCGCGCCGGGCCCTTCTCGCGGATCTCCCCAGCTACGCGCAAGCGGGGCTTTCCCTCCGGGCGGGCGGGCGTTAATTTCGTAACGTAAATAAATAGGCTTTAACGAAACACGGCTCGTAACGAAAGTGGGAAAATATACGTAAATTTGCCGCGTCGTTGCATTAACCGCAAGGTTCAAAATATTGGAAAAAAGTAGCGGCTTGTACACCGGGAATTACGGTAATCAGCTCAAGCTCAGTGCAGATCTCCAGGACAGCCTCACCTGAATAGCGATTGGCATCAGCTGATCTTCGGGGGTTTTGTGGAGCAGCACCAGAGGAGCCATGAGGTGCTGCTTCTTCCCATTGATGACGTTTGCTTTCAGTCCATCCAAACGCTTGTAGTCACACAGGAAGATGTTGCCTTTCTAAAAGTCGTATTTTGAACCAAGTCACAACTAGAACACTTTTTTTTTTTTTTTTTACAGATATACAATATATTTCTGAGTGCATTTCTTAACAGATTACATCTTGATTTCCACGCTGAACCACATTCTACATGGTCTCTTGTTTTTATTTTTTATTAAAGCATCTCTGCAGTCCTGCAATTCACGCAAAATATAGAAAGAGTTCATTGTTAAACTAACTTATTCCTCATTTATATGACATTTTTAACCATCTGTTTAATATACCTGCATTTCCTCCATTAAGCAGCCTCCGCCGCGTAGAAACACCATATCGTCAGTGACCGGAAGCTTATCCGGCAGAGCCGCACAGCGTTGGATCAATATCGGATTAACGCCATTTAGATACTGGTAGCCAAAAAGTGCATCATCCTCCCAGTGGTTCTTGACATACACTGGAAAGAAAGCAGGATTTAGCACAGCAAGTAATTACGCTGCATATGCACAGAACGCATGCCTCAATGTTGCAGCGTGTTTCCTTCAGAGCTGCACCTGATATGGGTGTCGTTTTGTTGCAGAAGACCTTGTCAATGTCTTTAAGGTTGGACCAGTTCTCCTTGCTACCGATCAGCCCCTTCAGTTTCAGTTCGGTCAGCCTGGGTCATTAAAAGAAGCGCATTTATTCAGACTTCATTTCTACTGACACGCTTCAATACAGGTATTTACTCTGGCTGCTGCTTCTGTTACGATTTATTCCATCTCACCCAACGGAGGCCGTGTAGAGAAACTCTGTCGTCTTGGTGAAGGAGAAGCGGACTTCGCAAGGCAGGGAAAGGGGGTTTTCTGCTTTTATGCAGTGAGGTAACCCCTCCTTATAAACATCCCATCTGAGAAATACAGAACAGTTCAGTACAAGTGCGAGTACAGCATGGGAGACGGTGTATGCTGACGACAATGTGATGATTTTATAAAATCAGATTACTCAGAAGTCAATATGATGAAACATCATACATGAAAGTAAAACTACCCCCCACCTATACTGCTCTTCTCTCAGCTTCAGCTCCTTCTCTCTGGAGTATTTGCCGAGATGATGAGTGTCATCCACGTTTCTCAGAGCTGAGAGAAAGATTGAGAAATTAATTTCTTTTTTGGTATCGTGTTTTTTTTTAGCAATAGTAGAGCAGTTACATCGAGTTCCACAAACCTGTTCCTTCCCTGAACAGTTGAACCTCACTGCCAGAGATCCAGCGATAAATTGGAAAGTTGTAGTAGTCGCCCTCGGGGGACTTCACCGCAACCTTGCTGGGAAACCAGGCATCTTCTGGGAAAAGTGGGAGAGGCCTTTTGTCAACCTCTATCAGCACCAGCTTTCCCAGAGAGGTGTGGCAAGACACTGAAAAATGTGATTTCTGAAAACAAAGTGGGAGAGGCTCTGAGTTTTCTTCAAATGCACAGCCAAAGGAAGCATAAAGACATGCATGAACACGTCATTTAGAGAGAGACTTTGAGAATAATAATCAGCATTAAAATGTTCCAAATCAGAGATTAGAATCGACTAACTGATAAAGTATGAAAAGAAAAATTGGGTGTGTGGCTCACAAAGTACAAGTTGTAATTCTAATAATTGTGATTGAATGCTTTTATCTGCAGAGTGCCAGGTTCAGAAATATGCTGAAGCATTAGGTGTGAAATCCGAGTAAATTCCAGACTCACGGCTCCCAGGTGGAACGCAGCAGTTCCTTGAATGCTTTTGAGCCACGTACGTTTGCTCTCCCCATCGATCCCCACCAGTTTAATGAAAATATTGTTGGTCGTAGGTGCCTGAGCAAGATTTGCGGTGGTTACAGTCACTTCATATTTAACCATTTTGGCTTTTTAGGCGTAGAAGAACCCTGGCAGGAAGAAAAGGGTTGTCAATTACATAGAAAAAAGTTGCTCGACTAGTTATGATCCCTTCTTATCTTACCTGAGAAAGGTCCTTCAGAAAATAACTGGGTTGCCTTTGCTTCTCTGTGAACGGAAAAGGGTGCGTCTGTGATGGTTGTCAAATATGTATTCGTGGTAGTTTAGTGGGTTGGGGCTGGGTTTTAGTTCTAGCGCAGTGGTAGGAGGGAGGGAGGGAGGACAGGCGGCGATTCAGGACGTGGCGTCCTGAGAGAGCGTTAATCATCTCAGGAAGCAGGGCCGGCTCTAGGCATAGGCGAGCTAGGCGATTGCCTAGGGCGCCACCTGCTGGAGGGGGCGCCACTCCAAGCCTCGAAAATATATATATATATATAAATTAAAAAAAAAAAAGGAAAATAATGAACGAATAAACGTATGTTAGAAAGTCTATATTATTAGTTTGGCGTTGCACGGCTCATAGACGCGTTTTCAGCCGATAATTGTTCGTTCTGACGCGAGTTGTCACATGTCCCATGTTCGTGAACACACCATGGTTCTCCGACGCCTTTGAATGCGTCATCTCCGTGTGCAGCGTCGAAGCTGGAATAGTTTCCCTCTCCATACGACGGTAGAACGCCGTTATACCGTGGCTTGTCTGTCTTTACAGATATTCTCCACTTCTTTCTGTTCAGTGATGTGCGCACATGCCAGAAGAACACAGCATAATAAATCCAGCTTTATTTGTGCAGAGGCAAACGCTAACACGCGTGTGTGTGTTTTTCTTGTCGCTGCGTCATTTACCAGTTGTTTTAAGAAGTCTTTCCGCAGGCATTCAGAGTGAAAGGAACAAAGGACACAAGAACGTAGCATTCAAAGATAGGGAACAAAGCACGATACCGGTAGTCTGATGCAATGAATAAGCCTCTATTGCATGTCCATGGAGACAACTCAGTGCTGATGGATCATCCACGAATGTCATAAGAACGATAGAGAAGTGACGCCCATCACGAATAAGAGCAGGTCAAACTGGGACAAACTGGGACAAGCTTTACTAAATTACAACTGAACCCGTTATGTAGCAAACTCTCATTCATAAAGTCAAACGGTCTTGGCTGTGATATTCAAATAGCCACACTATTTTCCACCACGACGGGATCCAAGTACGTGTACGGGACTTTCAGACTCTGATTTCTGGTTTTGATAATTGCACTTAAAATGTGAAGCTCCCCTTGAAAGTCCTTTATCACCTTGCAGGGACCGTCCTCAAAGAAATGCTCCTCCGGGTACTGGCCGAGAGGGACCTACCAAAATGCAGACATTGCGTTATTAAGACATTGGTTGACAATGACAGTGCTAGTTATATTTGCTGATATTATTTCACAGCCGGGACATTTAAGTATCCCGTCTGTGTGAGCACTGCTGCTAAGTACTTACGAAATCAGATGACTGCTTGCTGAGCAGCCACATGGTGGCCATGCCCTGCGCCGTCGTGTTAACGTCAGGGAGTGTCTGCAGGATCGTGGCATTGCTTGTTGCCCCCTTTGTGGTTGGTGCATCACGTTGCAAGGAGATAGGTGTGTTGGGCATCCAGCCGCCATAGTCATACTTCAATTGTTTGAATATTGACAAAAGACATAAATCATTAAAAAGCACAACATATACACATGTTTTGAGATAAACAAATTCTATGAGGATTAATCGTGATTGATTTAAGAATTCAAATCCTATTGACTAATGCACCTGTCCAGCGTTGACAGCCGAGTGCTGGCCCGAGCAGGTAAAAATCACCATGGTGACAAACTTGACCATCTCAGCCACTGTGCACAATTTCTGTGGGATTCCTGGGAATTTATAAAAAATGACAGATAAAAGCATTGAGATCAAGAAGAAGTCTTTTGTCTGGCAGATTTTGACAATTCTCTTTTATAAGCAGACCTGTGGAAGTCTGGGAGAGAAATCCATGCTCAAAAATGTCCTGAATCCACTTCTGGAGTTCAGAGTCTTTGCAAACTTCATCGTCAGTCTTGTAGTAGTAACCAAGCACTCCGTTCACAAGCCTTTAAACCAAGCACAACTCTACTTGGATGAGATGCCTTGGCATTCGAACCAGCGTTTAGGCAATACTGCTGCTAAATGCTGCAAGAAATTTAATGAATGTGCTTTTTAAAAATCATTATTTCCAGTAGTTTAACTACCTGTGGACGATTTCCCAAAGCTTGAGTCCATCGTCTCTGTAGTAGAAGTTTGGGATAGTCCCCACCCCACGTTCAGCTATGTCATCCGGGACACAGAGCGAGCTGTAGGTCAGCGAGGACAAGGAGCGCTTCAGGATATCGATCATGGCCTCTCCACCAGAAGCTGCAAACTAGAGCATGGTAAAAAAATGTGTTAGGGATACGGTCAGAGAAAGATAAAAGCATTTAATATTGAACTGCTGAGCACGATGATCTATTAATACCTGTGTGAAAACTCCAATTTCAGATATCAGAAGTAGCCGAGCTAGATAGTTGATCTGCAGCGTATAGCGAGTGTGAGGTATGATGAGCTGAGGGAAAGGTGGAAAAACATGGTTCATTACACCAGAAGTAAAAATAGCGTCCATGCTGTACCATCGAAAGTAAATTTCCTTTGAAATAGTCGTCCTCTGCCTTGCAGTTACCTTATACAGAGGATGCACCATCGGCATGTTGCGCAGCAGCGACACTGCAAAGACCTCTGCCAGGAGATGAGTGCGCAGCAGGTGAACGTTGAGTTGATGCTCGCTGAAATCCGCACTTCTCACAAAAATCTTGGCCGTCAACCAGTCATACTTGGAATCGGTCGGGAAAAAGATGGGATTGTCTTCTCCTGGAATCTGCTTCAGCTGGAAGGAAGGATGAAGTTTGATGAGTTGGAAAGTGTTGGGACAAATGTCCTATTGTTGTCTCCCCAGGAAGCCTTTTTTGACAAACCAAAAGCAAGACCAAGAAAGGTGACACTTTAAGCAGGTGTTGGAAACGTGTTTTTTTCAGTCCTGTTTCAGAAATGAATTTTAAAGTTGTTTCATTTGGCATTAAAAACAGTCTGAATATAACTTTTCCTGGATTGCATTTATTAAAGTTGTTATTGTTGGCTACTAAAAGCTCATTTTCATTAAACTGTAGGAAATGTGAAGGTAATATGATCCAGTCTGACTATCCAGTGTACATAGCTTTCTCTAGCAAGGCCTGGCTGTCTCTCAGAGACATTGAAGCCAAAGTTATATTTGCACCTTAACATAAAGCCTTACATACAAGATAATTCAGTTATCAGTATGTCTAAGTTAGCTGATCAATAATTTATCTATCAATCAAATCTTATTAATTGACCAGTGGAAATACAAGGCATACAATATAATATCATCTTGTAAAGCATATCCAAATATATCCATTGTAACAGTTAGCATTAGCGATCAATTGAGAGATTCAAGTGGACATGTTGGTGTTCTGAAGAAAAGCCTATTGTTGAAAAGATGAGGGCTAGAAATGCAATGTCCTTTATGTAGTCAACCTTTAACTGTCCAATAAATTGCGTTTATGATCGCTGTTTTATGGAGCAGTAAATCCAAAGTAATTCACACAGTCCGTGTCCTTTCATTTTAATACCGTAATTGCTGAACTATTATGCGCACCTGTGAAAAAGTCGCACCCACTGAATTTTAAAAAAATATTTATTTTGTACAAAAATAAGCCGCACATATTCGTAAACTGCAGGTGTCTACCGGTACATTGAAACAAATGATATTTAACGGAACACGGCTCGTAACGATATCCGCAGCAGGTCTCCAAGGTGAACAGCCTCTGGCATGTTAGATCAAGGGAAGTCGGCAAATCAGATCCGTAACTTCGGGATAAGGATTGGCTCTAAGGGCTGGGTCGGTCGGGCTGGGGTGCGAAGCGGGGCTGGGCCCGAGCCGCGGCTGGGGGAGCGGTCGCCCCGTCGCCCTCCCCTCTCCGCCCGTCGGAGGCTGCGTGGCGCGCGCGCCCGCCTGGCGGGGTGTCCCCGTCCCCCTTGCCCTCCCGTGCCCCTCATCCTCCGTCCGCGGGAGCGTGGTGCGGCAGGGGTGGGGACGCCCGGGAGGTCGAGGGGGCGGGTTCCTTCCCCGCGGGCCGGCGCGTCCGACGCCGCGTAGCGGATGGCGGACAGGCGGCGGGGACTCTGGACGCGCGCCGGGCCCTTCTCGCGGATCTCCCCAGCTACGCGCAAGCGGGGCTTTCCCTCCGGGCGGGCGGGCGTTAATTTCGTAACGTAAATAAATAGGCTTTAACGAAACACGGCTCGTAACGAAAGTGGGAAAATATACGTAAATTTGCCGCGTCGTTGCATTAACCGCAAGGTTCAAAATATTGGAAAAAAGTAGCGGCTTGTACACCGGGAATTACGGTAATCAGCTCAAGCTCAGTGCAGATCTCCAGGACAGCCTCACCTGAATAGCGATTGGCATCAGCTGATCTTCGGGGGTTTTGTGGAGCAGCACCAGAGGAGCCATCAGGTGCTGCTTCTTCCCATTGATGACGTTTGCTTTCAGTCCATCCAAACGCTTGTAGTCACACAGGAAGATGTTGCCTTTCTAAAAGTCGTATTTTGAACCAAGTCACAACTAGAACACTTTTTTTTTTTTTTTTACAGATATACAATATATTTCTGAGTGCATTTCTTAACAGATTACATCTTGATTTCCACGCTGAACCACATTCTACATGGTCTCTTGTTTTTATTTTTTATTAAAGCATCTCTGCAGTCCTGCAATTCACGCAAAATATAGAAAGAGTTCATTGTTAAACTAACTTATTCCTCATTTATATGACATTTTTAACCATCTGTTTAATATACCTGCATTTCCTCCATTAAGCAGCCTCCGCCGCGTAGAAACACCATATCGTCAGTGACCGGAAGCTTATCCGGCAGAGCCGCACAGCGTTGGATCAATATCGGATTAACGCCATTTAGATACTGGTAGCCAAAAAGTGCATCATCCTCCCAGTGGTTCTTGACATACACTGGAAAGAAAGCAGGATTTAGCACAGCAAGTAATTACGCTGCATATGCACAGAACGCATGCCTCAATGTTGCAGCGTGTTTCCTTCAGAGCTGCACCTGATATGGGTGTCGTTTTGTTGCAGAAGACCTTGTCAATGTCTTTAAGGTTGGACCAGTTCTCCTTGCTAACGATCAGCCCCTTCAGTTTCAGTTCGGTCAGCCTGGGTCATTAAAAGAAGCGCATTTATTCAGACTTCATTTCTACTGACACGCTTCAATACAGGTATTTACTCTGGCTGCTGCTTCTGTTACGATTTATTCCATCTCACCCAACAGAGGCCGTGTAGAGAAACTCTGTCGCCTTGGTGAAGGAGAAGCGGACTTCGCAAGGCAGGGAAAGGGGGTTTTCTGCTTTTATGCAGTGAGGTAACCCCTCCTTATAAACATCCCATCTGAGAAATACAGAACAGTTCAGTACAAGTGCGAGTACAGCATGGGAGATGGTGTATGCTGACGACAATGTGATGATTTTATAAAATCAGATTACTCAGAAGTCAATATGATGAAACATCATACATGAAAGTAAAACTACCCCCCACCTATACTGCTCTTCTCTCAGCTTCAGCTCCTTCTCTCTGGAGTATTTGCCGAGATGATGAGTGTCATCCACGTTTCTCAGAGCTGAGAGAAAGATTGAGAAATTAATTTCTTTTTTGGTATCGTGTTTTTTTTTAGCAATAGTAGAGCAGTTACATCGAGTTTCACAAACCTGTTCCTTCCCTGAACAGTTGAACCTCACTGCCAGAGATCCAGCGATAAATTGGAAAGTTGTAGTAGTCGCCCTCGGGGGACTTCACCGCAACCTTGCTGGGAAACCAGGCATCTTCTGGGAAAAGTGGGAGAGGCCTTTTGTCCACCTCTATCAGCACCAGCTTACCCAGAGAGGTGTGGCAAGACACTGAAAAATGTGATTTCTGAAAACAAAGTGGGAGAGGCTCTGAGTTTTCTTCAAATGCACAGCCAGAGGAAGCATAAAGACGTGCATGAACACGTCATTTAGAGAGAGACTTTGAGAATAATAATCAGCATTAAAATGTTCCAAATCAGAGATTAGAATCGACTAACTGATAAAGTATGAAAAGAAAAATTGGGTGTGTGGCTCACAAAGCACAAGTTGTAATTCTAATAATTGTGATTGAATGCTTTTATCTGCAGAGTGCCAGGTTCAGAAATATGCTGAAGCATTAGGTGTGAAATCCGAGTAAATTCCAGACTCACGGCTCCCAGGTGGAACGCAGCAGTTCCTTGAATGCTTTTGAGCCACGTACGTTTGCTCTCCCCATCGATCCCCACCAGTTTAATGAAAATATTGTTGGTCGTAGGTGCCTGAGCAAGATTTGCGGTGGTTACAGTCACTTCATATTTAACCATTTTGGCTTTTTAGGCGTAGAAGAACCCTGGCAGGAAGAAAAGGGTTGTCAATTACATAGAAAAAAGTTGCTCGACTAGTTATGATCCCTTCTTATCTTACCTGAGAGAGGTCCTTCAGAAAATAACTGGGTTGCCTTTGCTTCTCTGTGAACGGAAAAGGGTGCGTCTGTGACGGTTGTCAAAGATGTATTTGTGGTAGTTTAGTGGGTTGGGGCTGGGTTTTAGTTCTAGCGCAGTGGTAGGAGGGAGGGAGGACGGGCGGCGATTCAGGGCATGGCGTCCTGAGAGAGTGTTAATCATCTCAGGAAGGGTCATTAGAGTCAAAGGCATAAACTATATGACTTACCGGCACATATAAGCAATCTCTTTAGTTAACAACATGCTTGGCAGATTTGGTATCTTTTATCAGATCTTTGACAGTTCAACATGCTCTGCATAAAACACTCCTTCTACTGAACACTTTCTATCTGCGTGTATCTGCCTGCATGTGCTGCAGCATCTGCCCTGACCTGTCGACTGCTGCAGTGTTTGAATGCCAGAATGCCAAGATACCGTGACAACGTGAGAGTTTAAGATTACTCGCATCTACTGTTTTCTAAAGGCAGCATTTTCAACTCAATAAAAGCTGATTTGTTTTTTTTCTTCCCCTATATGACTCAAGTCAGGCTTGTTCGGCAGCACCAGGTTTTTATCAAGTCTGGCTTTTAGCATCCAGCTAAATGCTGCAAACCCAATGAGGAAAAAGGGGAGAGACGAGTGTAGACTCATATGTAACGGAATCTTGCTCCGTTCCGACACCATAACCCGGTTCAAAGTAAAAAATACAGAAGCTGCACGCCAGTAGCCATGGTTACTGGAACTTAAGTGCCGTGTGAGTGAAATATATCAGGAACAAACAAGCAGAAATGAAATGACGCAGACGAAACCAGAGACCTGGAGCTCATTTATTTCCTCCTTCTGTACTTTCAGCATGTGCAGGCAAATTGGGAGACCGGTTTTAATTGTCTATGTCTTACGATTTTAACACGCTATGCACACTATTTCCTTTTGTTTCGCAATCCTGGTCTTAATAGCAGCGGCACAGACCTCTTAAATGCAGCTTGTTCCGCCATGGTAATTCCAATGTACTGAAATTGGCCGCCATTCAGCTCTGGATGGCAGCAGTAATTGCTTTCACCTACTTCTAGGTAAAAGTGCCAATTATTTCTCTCTCTTTATATATATATATATATATACAGTATATGTATATAGTTTTGCTTATGAACCCACTGCTGCAGTCGCCTTGTGTTGAAAGTTCATGAAAAAAATCACCAAACAGCAGCTTGGCAGGAATATTGGCCTTCTAGGTGTTTCAATAAATCATCATGCAAGGTGGCCGTCTCATCCTGTGCAACCTAACCAACCAGATTCCATTTACTATCGCTTTCATGACCTCGGAGGTCAGAGCACTTAGCCTATAATGAGTCAAGAGGTTTGCATGGCTGTGCTTGGGAACAGGAACCCCACTTAAAATATTCATCATTTGGAGACGGACACATTATGAGACAAAAGATGGAGACTTAACGAGAGAGAGATGACACTGTCTGATATCAGGTATAAGCACATTAAGAAGGCACATTATCAGGGCTTATTTACCAGAGAGGCATCAAAAAGGTCATTTCTGCTGCTCCCAACTAGCAAGCAAAAGAGAAAAGAGACCTTTAGAGGGTAAAAAGTATAGAAATTACCGAAAGATAGAACCGATTCGTTGCGACTCAGATCTGGTGTCATTACAATAGATTTGAATACAGACAAATACATATAGGGAATGATCGTAATGAAGAACACCCAGACGAGCATCATTATGTAGACATAATCAGCACTTTATTTTGGTAAGGAAACATGGTAGACAGTACAAAATAAATGTTGCAGTTGTGATCAACAAGTGAACAACCTGCAATAAGGTTTGGGTTGTGGATAATGATAATAAACCACAGCTAAGCTAGTGTAGCAATCATAGATTCGTATGCCACAGTCACATGAAGTAGGATTTGGTTAACAGCACCAAAACAGAGGATGGTGAGCACCTTTATGAAATGAAACTGGAATTTCACACATGCAGGGAGTCTGTTTTTTTTTTTTCTCTCAAATAGCCACGCTATTTTCCACCTCCGTAGGATCCAGGTATGTGTAAGGGACATCCAGATTCTTGTTTCTGACTTTGATAGTTGCGCTCAACACATGAAGCTCTCCTTGAAAATCCTTAATCGCCTTGACAGGAATCTCCTCGCTGAAATGTTCCTCCGGATATTGGCCAAGAGGGACCTGATGGGATTAATGAAATACGTTTTACCCAAAACATTCATCATCCTAGAGATCGGCTATAATGCACATTCATCAAAGGTGTCTGATTTTTTTTCTCCAGTGGTTTAAACACGGCTTTAATGATTGTAACCCATTTTCCGCAACTTGAACTTAAATGCGATTGAGGTTATTTTGCTAAGAAGCACGTGACACTTACAAAGTCAGACGACCGTCGGCTGAGCAGCCACACGGTGGACATTCCTTGGGCTGTCGTGTTGACATCAGGGAACGTCTGCAGCATCGTGGCCTCGCTTGTTGTCCCCTTGACGGTTGGTGGAGGTCGTTTCAGAGAGATGGGAGTGTTGGGCATCCAACCACCGTAGTCATACTGCAATGAATGATTATAGATTGGCGGCTTAATAGTTTGCGAAGCAACACAGTCTGTTTTGCCAGCCGATCTACTATACCTGGCCCGCACTGAAATATTTCACAATTGTGGAATGAATTTGTATTGATCCAGTCATGGTCCCCAGAGGGTTTATCTTAATACCTTAGATGCTCCCCTGGACCTTTCCTCTAAAACCTCTATAAGGCTCATATCGAGTGGTTTTCAGGGAAATGTGGTTCATTCATATTCCCAACTTAGTTGATGACCTGACTTTTCTTATTGTACATGCAAAACGTAAAAATTCCCACCAGTCTCAGCTGCACTCTTTTTTTTTGCACAAAACAGAGAATGATGATGATTTTAATCAAATCAACCACAAGCCAGTGTTTGAGCATACCATTGTGAGTATGTTATCTGTTGAATAAATTCTGCTATGCCAAAGAAAGTCAGCTTCACATTCCTCCAGCGTGACTGCACGTCTCTAAAAATCCTCAGCCGGATATATTTTGGCTGGACAACAAGTAGCTCTTTTCAAAGTCAGAGAAAACAGAAAAACCTCATGAACCCAAGGAAAAAAAAAGAGCAAGAGAATATTAAACAGTAAATCTGATCGTCCAGGTGAAATGTAAGGATTCACCTGTCCGGAGTTGACAGCTGAGTGCTGTGCTGCACATAGAAAGATCACCATGGTGACAAACTTGACCAACTCAGGCACGTTGGTAAAGGTTTGAGGGATTCCTAAGTATTGGATAGAACAGAACATTATTATTATTATTATTTACAATGAAAATGACTCAGAATTATGAGCAGATTTTTCTTTGAAACCCACCGGTGCTTGGTTGGGAGAGGAAACCCTGTTCATAAATGTCCAGAATCCATTTCTGCAATTCGGGGTCTTCTTTGACCTCAGAATCATTCTTGTAATAGTGGCCGAGAATCCTCTGCACAAACCTGAGAAATGTGGACACGTTTTGTAAAACAAAATGTTAGTTGGCTTAAATTTATTTTATCATTGGGAACCATTTAATTTTTTCTTCTGAGAGTTAGATAAGATAATCAACTGGCTTAGCCTAGCACAGATGCAGGAAGCATGAGCTGGTGGGTGTATTTTATATATATATATATAATTTAGTCTGACTTTGAAGTTTTTATGCTAATTTAGGCTATCAATCCCTTGCTAGTAGCCCTATATATAACTCATCAGGCATGATAGGGGTATATATTATTTACATTTCTCTAGATGTTGCATAATTCCCTTTAAAAAGTAACAATGAAAAATATAAGTTAGTATATTATTTTGTTAAAAAGCAGTTACACTTCCGTAACTGCAGTACTCAGGATTGCATTACGTTTCACAGTTAACTGGGAGGGTCCACTCATCCACCTCATCATCTACCTGTGGATGATATTCCAAAGCCTGAGTCCATCATCTTTGTAGTGGAAGTTTGGCACATCCTCAACTCCGCGCTCAGCGATATCATCTGGGATACAGAGGGAGCTGTAGGTCAGCGAAGACAGGGATTTCTTCAGGAGTGTCTTCATACCCTCTCCACCGGAGGCTGCAAACTAACAGCAAGTTAGAATGTAGTTAGAGACAGGTTCTGTAGATCTTCAAACATTCATGCAATGCTCTAATTGGTGTGCTGGTCTCTTTTTGTACCTGTGTGAAAACTCCATCATCAGATATTAGCAGAAGTCGAGCTAAGAAGTTGATCTGCAGAGTGTAGCGAGTGTGAGGCACGAGGAGCTGAGGGACAAAACAGACTTCTGCTATTACTTCTAACATACCATGTAGAAGTGTGACCAATTTGCATATAAATATCTAATAAACATCAACTTTGGAAGATGCTACAATTGCAAATACAAGTTGTAGTATAGGCAAGCTGCTTAAAATAGAAATAGAAACAGACTGCAATGATCTGCAATACAATAAAACATTCTATGTAGTCGAAAATACCATAAAGACAACCTATGAAATGTTGGACATGAGAACTACCATTGCATTTTTATTAAAAAAAATTCTAGTACGACTTAAAAAAAATATTTTCTTGTGAAGTTGCTGCCAATTAATAACTGAAAAATGGCAGGGAAAAGTTTTACATTGTGTATTTTCTGCAGCAGTTACCTTATACAGAGGATGCACCATCGGCATGTTGCGCAGCAGCGACACTGCAAAGACCTCAGCCAGGAGATGAGTGCGCAGCAGGTGAACGTTGAGTTGATGCTCGTTGAAATCCGCACTTCTCACAAAAATCTTGGCCGTCAACCAGTCATACTCGGAATCGGTCGGGAAAAAGATGGGATTGTCGTCTCCTGGAATCTGCTTCAGCTGCGCGAGACAGAAAGGGGAAGTGGCTCATTCAGTCCACAGTGCATAATGGTTGGAATTCCTCATTAAGGATCCCGTTCAGGGCAGCGCACAAGAAAACAGCATCTTGTGTGTATGAATGTTAATGGTATTGACAGTACGGACTATTTTAAATTTGGCTTTTTCTGATACATATCGTTCATTTATTTCTGCTGTCCTTGGAATAAGGGCTGAAGTGCAGTCAGTTTTCATAATCATAAAGGTAGAACCCTGCGTCTGTAGAAATAGATCCACTGAATATTCCCAGCTTTATTATTATTTGTTATTATTTTTTGGGGGTGTTAATCCCACCTGAATAGCAATTGGCATCATGTTATCATCAGGCCTTTTGTGAAAAAGCACCAGAGGAGCCATCAGGTACTGCTGCTTCCCATTGATGACGTTTGCTTTCAGACCATCCAAACTCTTGTAGTCACTCAGGAAGATGTTGCCTTTCTATTGGGAAAGCCAATGAGAATGAGAAATCATTACAGTCACACGCAAATGTAGAAAAAAAAAGTCTAGATATTACATTCAATATGCAAAACTAAAAATACATGAATTAAATGAAACTCTTTCATGCAATTCAAGACGTGGCCAAACATGATTAATGCTAGAAACAATCAAGATCAGGTCACCTGCATTTCATCTTCCAAGGGGCCCTGGCCCTGGAGGAAGACCATGTCATTAGTGACAGGAAAGTTACTGGGCAAGGCCGAGCAACGTCGGATCAACATTGGGTTGACGCCGTTTAGAAACTGGTAGCCGAAAAAAGCATCTTCCTTCCAATGCTCCTGGACGTAATCTGGAAAAAGAGCAGAGGCGTACTGGCGTGAGTTTCAAAGGGTCGCTTCAAGTTGGGGAGCTGAACCAACCAAGATTACCGAGTTTGAACGGTAACTTCTAAAATCTTATGATTCAATTAAAACGGAGACGTATTACTGCACTAATACGCAGCATATACATTCAATAACACTACATGACGGCTTCGTACCTGATATGTTTGTCCGTTTGCAGCAGAAAATCTTATTGATCTCCTCGATATCGGTCCAACTCTCCTGGATGTCAGCGATCCCCTTCAGCTGCAACTCAGCCAGCCTTTAATCAAAAGAAAGAAAGAACCCACTTAAATGTTGCCTTTATTCGTTGACAGACAGACACGTGGGGCGGCTTACAAAATAAAAAGAATTAAAGTTCACCCTGTGGCTGCAGTGAAGAGAAACTCGGTGGTCTTGGTGAAGGAGAAGCGGACCTCACACGGAAGGTCAAGAGGGTTTTCTACCTTCATGCATTTGGGTATTCCGTCTAAATACACGCGCCAACTGGACAAAATAGAGAGCAGAATGCTGAGGTGTGGCTTCGATGCAAATTAGCTTTGGGCTGCGTAAGAAGCTCACCGATATTCTTCTTCTCGCTCGCTCAGCTCCAGCTGTCGACTGTACCTTCCCAGATGATGACTGTCTTCAGAAACTCTCAGGGCTTTAAGAAAGAACCACAATGAAACGGTTAAAAACGGTTGCGAAAGACATTACGTGTCCATGATCGCACATGATCAGGGAACAGCACAAACCTGTTCCCTCCCTGAAGCGATGCACCTCGCTTTCATCGATCCATCGGTAGACGGGAAAGTTGTAGGTGTCTCCCTCTGGGGAGTTCACTTGCACTTTAGCGAGGAACCAGGCGTCCTCGGGGAAGAATGGGAGACACTGTTTGTCCAACTCTACCAAAACCAGCTTTCCGATGGACTCGTTGCAGCTCACGGTGAAAGTACACGCCTGAAATGAGGATAAAATGAAGTCCAAATAAGCAACAACAAAGCAAGAGTTTGGAAAAGTATATATTTACTAATCAAAAGTAAGAACCGAATAAAATACTAATCTTATTAAAGTCATTATGCTGACTTTTTTTTTTTTACACACATTGCGCAGCTGCACCTTTCTTGTTCTTGAACATGTGTTTTGTTAGAGAGATGAGGAAACATGTTCCAGGATTAGAGAAGCTTAAGTCACACTTACTGTTCCTCTGACGAAGGACGCCACCCAATTGAATGCCAAAAGCCACGTGCGGTCGCTCTCTCCTTCTGTGCCCACCAGTTTAATGAAGACGTTGTTAAAAGTAGTGGCGTTCAAGAGATTGCCAGTGAAAACAGTCACTTTATAGTTCACCATTTTCACTCTGGAAAGTTGAAAGAATCCTGGTAGGAAGAGACGAAGAAGTCGCTAAGCATGGGCGAGGCGGATCGTCTTCGAAACGAAGGTGAGTCAAGGGATCAAGAATTCATTCTATACAAACAATTCATAAAGCATCTCTCTTACCTCTGTAAACTAGACCCGAGAAGTTCCTTCTGTTGAGCTCTTCCTTTTGCAAACTCACCAAGCGGTTCCTGCTTTTATGCAAACACTTTTGTTATGCATCTCCACTCACAGCCAATCGGTTACCTGTGGTCGTTGTGGAATGCTCGACATGTAAGGACAGATGCAAAGTGGCGGGAAGCTGATGCAACCTCATTTCTGTATACGCTACGCGGGTAAGAAGCAGAACCGGTCGACGACGGCTGCAACGGAGAAAGGTCTAATTATTTTGGCTGCGGATGGGGGGGAACTGAGAGCCAAGTGTTTGCTAGGCTATCAACTGGGGGAGAAGGAACAGAGGTCAGCTCGGCCCCCAATAGAGACGGGGCAGATGACAAATCTGTGGTGCTCCATGCGTATAATAGGATCGTTGTGTTTGCCAGGCTGCAGAGGTTAGGATGCCAGAAGGACAGAAGTGGTGAGACAGCAGCACCAGAACCATGACTAAGCACTTTCTAACAGTCGACTCAATATCTTCATCCTAATTAAACGCTAAAACGACAACATAATGTTCACACACAGGTTTTTTCACAGATTGATCAGTTTTATTAGAAACTGTAGCATGATAGAAACACGGTACAACATAGCGCAAAGACAAGTCAGTGACATGTCAAGGTAAACAAGTTATAAAATCAACAAACGCACATGACCTTCAACCTCCCCCCCCGTCCCCGTCCCCCCAATGCCACTTCAGTTGGTGTACTCGCATGATTGTGCTCCACAACGTCTTGAGTTCCGAAAGTTAATTTGTATTTCTCGTCTTTTCACGTTTTATTTATAGGGAAAACCCAAAAAATATAATGCAGTTAATAATGAAACATTCTGTATAAACTTCGGAATGTCTCCAAAACACAGCAAAAAACAAATCAGGTTGCATGGCAAAGCAGTTTACATTGGACCGCATTCGATCACAGAACGGCGTAGCGCTGAGTTCCGATTTGCTCAGAACAGAAATGCTGACAAAGACATTTACAGCTGTCAGTGTGACATCGCAGAGCGTTTTCCTTGCCAGACAGCACATGATACAATGTTTGCCCTTTGGCTGTATCGCTTTTAAATCACTGAGAAAGAGATTATCTGACTTCGGTTCTGTTCATTTTGTTCAACAGTTCCATCCATTCATCCAGTTGAGTTGAAGCTGGGGAACAAGGTTAGATCTGGGGCGACGGAACAGTCAGGAGGCCAGTGGGCTTCAACTTGTTGATCCCGCCATCCAGGATACAAACCCGTGGGAAATTTACCTGGACCAGGTGCGCTGCAAACTGGGAAGGAGGAAAAATAAAACACAACAATAAAGGCAGATGTTTTATCCTTCTATAAATCACTTTTTACAAGATCCTTGCGCAATAGCAGCCTTTCAAAAATGTTCAAATGCGTTGGTGCAATACTTGTCAGTACTTGTCACGTACTATGAGAAATACACGAGTTGGCTCCATGACAAAAAAACAAAATCTATGAACACCGACAAAGTTTAGCAGCTTTATGAGACATGTCAGACCGATAAACATTCCGCCTCCAGATCTCAGTAGGTTAAGTAAATAAACACCAGCAATTCATCACATATTACTACGATTACCCAACCCGAACCTAAAAATGGCCTGGCCACTGATCCAGAGCAAAGTATTAACCGATGCTGGCATTTGATCAGGTTCAAATAATTGCTAGAAAAGCACTGGGAGAGCGCAGACCTCCGCCGAGCAGCTCATTCCCCTCATAATTAGATTTACACCGTCCACATGGTGAGCTGGATCATCACCGAAAGGTTCTAAATTGTTCTCGGTATCTTTGTACACCAGCCATGAAAAGTATAAGTGAATCGGAGTTGGAGTGTATCGTTACAGGCCTGCTGTTTTTCCATTTAGCCTACACCTATATTTGGTCTTTCAATATTAGTGTATAACTCTTTTTTATTAGTTCATATTTTAGCATATTTATATTGTCCACCCAAAAAAAAAAAAAAAAAAAAAATGGGAATGAGACTTAGTTCTGAATGCCAAGAAGGTTTAAATGTTAAAGGTTTCCAGGAAAGGTAGACAACACTGAGTGGACTTATTGCTTTGCCCCAGAGCTAATGGTAATGCCACTGAATGGCATTTAAGTACAATTGATTCCTCAATTGACCTTTAATTTTGTGACCTTCACGACTAAAAGATCTGATGAATTCCTCAGGTTCCCCCCCCCATAAATGTCAGCTCGGGACTTTCAAGTGAAGTGTTGGTCACAGAGTCTCCCCATCCTTTCAGTCCACCAATATGCTCCCGACAAAACATCACAATGATGAATTTCAGTTCATTCTTTCTTCAGTGTAACAAAATGTGCTCCTAAGAAATGCAGGACTCTCTTTCTTCCCCTTAAGGAGTGCTACTTAGTTTTGCTCTTACTTTCCAACATATGGAATGAGGGCATGTTTTCTAAACTGGGATGTTGCCTGAAGCAATATCCCCCATTTCTTTTCTTTTCTTCTTTGAATTGTAAGCGTCACCAATTTAAAGAGAATAATGATCAATAAAGCTCTCTCTGTTATGCTGAAGCAAGCTCAACTATTCCTGTGCGCTGAAGCGGACCATGATTTATGCAAAAACGCGGTTTCATCCTCTGCTATTGTCGTTTCTAAAAGAGTCAAAGACACAGTAGGGTCTTTATTATACTGTGCACCATAGTGATCGTCTCAGAAACACTGAAGGCCAAAACCGAACCGAACCCCAACCACAGGTCTGAGACAAGACTAGAAAATGCCCAAATCTGTTGAATTCACTTTGTGCCCATGAGGTATTTCAATGCATGACGTTCACAGACGCCGCTGAGTTTGTGAGACTTCGCACCGACATCTCAGAATAATCTGCATCCTATTCTGAGAACTGTCAACAGCGACAAATAACACAACACTTGTAATGTAAATTAAAGATTTGATTTAAACACTCCAGCACGTATATACATCTGAATGGGCTGCTTCCGACTGTACGGAAAGCCTCTCCTTCATTTAATTAAATCCCTGCAGACGCCTGACGGCAGCGGGACGGACATATTGATAAATCTAGCAGCTTCTAATTGGAGCTGCGCCGCACCAGACAGTGTCATTATGCACGACCAGCCACTGTGTTCACTCCGAGTATATATTGCATTGAAATGACATGCAGCAGGATAAATTTATACTTCCCTATACTACTTCAGATAGTTGCTAGAACCAAATATTTTAGTTTGAGGGTGATGTTTTTCCTGCACTGCCTTGTCTGTTGCACCCCCCGCCTGCGCATGCAGCTGCACCGTCCCTAAGCTGGAAACAACATTTACTGATGCTTTGCACTATAACCATCTACCTCAGGGGGCTGCGGCCATATGGGGATAACTTCCCACCACCCTGCAGCTGTCCTGTTTGGAGTTTTGAGCACATGAAACTTTCCCCAGTCATAACCACGAACTTGCCATCTGCGCCTCCTCCGCCAGCTCACCGATGGCCCTCCGTAGCCTCATCCCAGATGTAATTGACACATTGAGGAGTGGAATTGTTTTAGCCAAGAAATCCCCTTCAAACGTTTAGGTCCTCGATGGGTGCGGTTTATCCAGAATCGCTGCTCAGAATACTTGAGCCACTCTTAATCTTCAGATAACCCCTCTCCCCAAGAGGGCTACGTTTAAAGATGACGACATTTTTGACAGCTGTGGACAGCCTCCCAACATTTGAGTCGTCCCTGGTGGAATAAAAGCAGCGTTCCCAGGCTCCTCAGCTGCCGGCTTCAGTCACGGGTGGCCAACGGCGGTTCGAGGAGACGATTGCACCGGCCCTGCCCTTCTCAAACAGCTCCGCCAGCCTCCTCAAATTTGAGATTGCATCACTCAGCGCCTAAAGTGCTTCTGCATCAGCACAAACGTAATCAGAGAACTTCACCGAATGACTGCCGACTGACGCATCTGCTTGTCGACAAAAAATGAAATAAATGAAAACGATGGAAGCATTCTCTGCACGGCGTGGGCAGTTTGTCTCTCCATGTGCGGTTGCTTTCTTACCAGTACGGCGCTCTTCATGGCGTGGCTCAGGACCACAATGACGCGTCCTCTGTAGTTCTGGAGGACTCCCGTCGCCGGACACTGCACAAGCTCTCCTTCAACGCCGAATGACGTGCTAAAGGGAATGTTGATGCTGCCGGGAATGTGGCCTCTGCTGAAGCTGAGGACAGAGGAGTTAAGGAGCGCAGCTTTAATCAGGTGGGCCGCAGTGGGTTCTGAAAACCCACTGGGGCGGCAAGCTCTCATTTTGATGCAAGCACGGACTCAAGCTCAGAGCTTTTACTTTATGATTGGAAACCTGGGATGAATACAAGGGAAACCCTGTAAGCCACATTAGAAGCCACAATGCAAATGTCTACAGGTATGCAAGTCCATTCAGTTGTGTACAGTATATCTGCTGCAAATGATGCTGCAGCATTTGGCCTCATTTATGTGTTTTAGGTAATAAATAAATGGATGAGCAATTTAAATACGCTGAAATCCCTTGAGTGGACCATTAAACGTCTCATTGTTTTAAAATCTTGGGAAATTTACAAGCAACAGTACAACAATTCACAAGTCAGATGGATGCTCGCTTTATTTTAGCAGATGTAGTTGCCGTTGCGAATTATTTGCTGATTAGCCTTTTAGCTGTTAGCCAGAACCAATAGCAAGCACATTAGTTTTAGCTTCCTTGCACTGCTTTCCTGTAGACCTTTAATGGGTTTTCACAAAGCTACATTGCGATACCCTTGTTCACCCTTCAGATTTTTTTTTACTTAACTGCACCAATTCTTATTTAGCTTGTGCTATTTCTCTGAATTTTCTTATTTTTCCTATTAAAGTCATCCAAGTGATTTTATTGTGCATCTTACGTTAGAGTCAGCGTCAAGCTGCAAGAAACAATACCAGGAGCCGAGCGATCGATCATCTCTGAACAGCCATACCTTGAAGGTCACTGCATTAGTTTTACAATGTACATTCAAATCCTATTTTAGGTGTATATACAGTACAGCCTTTGAATTACATGAGACAAATGCAAGCTGTTTCACAACAGAGATTAACAAGCAGACCTTCACAGCTGAAACTACAGATTCATGTAGGTACTCTCATTCATCCTTTAAATTTCTGCAAACTTTCATCCTGTGCAGGGTCCTGGGGGGCAGAAGTGGAGCCGGTTGGGGTTAAACCCTGGACATGTCACTAGTTACTTACGCCACATACGACTCTATATAATCCACTCTTTGTACCAGCAGATACCCACACAGCTTTGCCCAAGGTTACGATACAAGGTGAACGAAAGTTGCCAAATCCGCTTTGTCCACCGGGGAGCCTGTCTATCAGTGCAGGGCTTTAGCTGGAGGAACTGTCATTGCTCCATTCCCTATTAATCCATACTGATTAACTGCTTTTTATCCCCCTTTGAGGACTGCATTTTTACATAAAATCTGGAGGGCTGAGACTCATTCCTTCCCGTCTTCTGTATTTTTTTGCACCCACGGTTTTGATGGCAACACTACTCCGAGAGACAAATAAAAATGCCCCATCTGTACGAGGAGGTTCGATTTTTATTGTGCAGAGATCCACGAGATGGATAAAGGAGCTATTGAATGTGAAATGCAGGAGAAACGTTCATTTTTAATTTAAGAGACTCAAAGTTTCCTTTTTTTTTTTTTTTAACTAGAAATTTGTTGTCAGTTGAAAAACAAGGAGCTGAAAAATGAACTTTTTATGTACAAACAAAAACTGTTTTCTGGCTTCACATATATTTCAACTTGACCAGTGGGTGGGTCACGGGGGTCCATAAAAGTGCTCTTGAACTTAGTTTGAACGAGCATGTACCATTCCCTGTGGACATCGGACATGAGTCAACACACAGCCGCTCTTCGCTCACTCGTATCGTATTACTTATAAGAGCCTCCTTTGTATGTTTCACCTATTACAATTAAACTCGAAAAATTCAGGCACGAAAGAAAGTGGAATAAGATACAGTATAAAAGAGGGATGTAGTGTAGCCAAAAGGTGAAGAAGACTGCATTTAGCTCTTCTTCATCTCCTCTACTTTAGCCTGAATGGAGGTGAAGGGCCTTGCTGAATGTTGCAGAAAACCAAAGATGCACAACCACCCCGAATTTGAACCCTTCTTGCCTTTGAATGGATCGGAACTGATTTATTCTCAAGGCCTGTGGCTACATTTCAAAACTCGGGAGGTTAGCAATGCATCAGAAGAACTACTGGATCAGGAGAAAGTCTTCATTCATGCACACAATGGTGTGCAATGTTTTGTTGCACACCATTTTTTGCATCTATTTGAAACCAGAACTCTTTGACACACAAGGCACAATATTACACACAAAAAAATTCCTTCCCTCTGTCAATTTGTGGTAAAACAACCCCATTAGTGCCCAAGTGTGAATTTAACATTGAAGGCTGGCCTTTGAAGAACTGAAGACTCGTGTTGAATGCTTGCTAGCTGGATACGGATATCAATTAAGTGCTGCTACCGTCTTCCCCGCCGGCTTGGATGCAGAACAAACCGTGCTTCTGTGCTCTTTTGTAACTTTTATTTAGAGCTGTGAGGCACAATCATCCAGCCTTGAACAGACCATGTAAAAAGAGTCCTGACATTTATATGCACTTCACAATGCAATTGCCCAGAGGAGAGGAATGAACCAGAGGCTGAACTGTGCTGCACGAGCCCCCCCCCCCTCCACTTTTAAAGTCAGCACCACTTAAAAAAAAAAGAAAAGAAGAGAAGAATGGTAACCTAGCCAACCAAAATAAGAAATAAAAACCCCAAATTAATTATTATATAACTCAAAGGCACGACTTAGAGGTGAAACTACTCAACGCATCCTTATATCGGCCTCACTGCATGCCTCAGTAACATGAAAACAGCAGAACATTCGTTTATTTTAGTTCATTACACGATCCAGTGCCGTAGAAACAACTCTCAGCCCATGTGTTGCATTTCCTCACGTTCCTCAGAAGGCAAATATTTAGCAGCGATAAGTATTACAACTACTACTACAGGTAAAGTGTTGAAATGCATGAGGGGAATCCAAGATAAGTTGTCAAATGATAAGGATACTCCTCCACACTGCGGATGTCGACAGCAATGATTTTTGGCTTGCCAGTTTTGATCCGTTTTGTGGGTCCGGCCGGGGACAGTTCGCAAAGGTCGATTAAGTCCTCGGTCGAAATCCTGGGCGACACTTCTGCTTTCAAGTCAGACAGCGCCAGAGGCTCCCGAGTCTACAAGACAGGAAGTGAGAAGAGATCAGATAAAAAGACAGAAGCCTGCAGTAGAGGCTGTTGAAGAATGGAAAAAGGGATGAGTAGCAACTGTAAAAAAAAAAAAAACACACGAGACAGAAAATCAGTCTGTGGTTGGAAATTATTTTTCCCTTTAAAAACAGGAAACTGATTGAAAACCAGTATCTCCAACACACTGCTACTTTTACATCTGCTATGGGAGGCTGAAATCGGGTCATCCCAGAGGTGAGAACATTAATATTACATGTTTCTTATTACCAGAAACCCCAAAATAACTTGGATTAATTTTTTTTAAGATGACATTAGTTAGCGAGACAATAGGTTCATTTCATTCATATGCAAATTATATCTGTTGACAGAGGTGAGAGAGGCTACTTCCACATCAAGAGGGCAAAATGAAACATTTTACAGCCACCTCTGCTGGCAGGCTCAACAATCTCTTCATTGAAAAAAATAAGGGGGGGGGGGGAGGAATTTAGCAAGTTCAAACAGGATTTTAAAGATCTGATATATTTCAGCAAAAATAGAGACACAGCTAAGATGAACTGGGCTATCCCCCCAAAAGACTGAGTTATGTCTACATCCCTTCTTTCTCTACCTTTTCATTATTTGCTCTCCTGAAGGCGCTTCATATTTCTGCTGCGTTATTTCTGGGTGCAATAAATATTCATTGGCCTGATTATTTCAACAGGCATCTGATTCCAACTGTGATGACAGTAAAATATCCGTCTCGTTGTGTCTCTGTGGAATAAACGGTACTCTCCAGACCTGCTTTGTGACCTTGAGATAACCTTTGCTGCGACTTGATGCTATATAAATAAAACTGACTCGACTCGGGTCTCAACTTCCTCAGTTGGCACAGCTTTTTGTTTGCGGAAGTCCTGGTGAGCATTCCATTCTAAAGCTAATCTTCCCCACAATCTTGGCTTAAAAAACGTGCTAGATGATGAAGAAGAAGAAGAAGAAACATTTTCAGAGTACAGACCAGTAAAGTTGAGTGGAAGTAATGTATCAACTGCCACTTAATCAGCCCATGAATAAAAATGAGTCCACACATAAAGACAGTAAAACACGCAGCCTGACTTTGCCCGAGGCTGGGTTGCGCGTTGACTTAAATGTCATGATGAGTTGTGTGTCTCTGATGAGAATAGCTTGTTGACACTTTCTGCTTGTGATGAGGTCAAACTGGAGCCGCTGACACTGAAGCCTGCAGAGGTCATTGTACACTGCCTACAAAAAAAAAAAAAAAAAAAAAACATATTGGGAGCAACATCACAGCTTACATAAAGCTTGACGACAAGGTCAATGACTCACTTAGAGTGCCTTCACACTCCATAATTGTATCGGCACCGTGGCGTTCACATAAAAGCCTTTGGAGTTTGAGCATAATTCCGACATTTGTCTGCCAACTCCACAGTCAAAGAGAAGAAGAGCATAATTGAGGCCATGTTCAAGGAAACATTTTGACAGTAAATACCCCCCCGACTTTCAGCCACACACAAGTCTTGGGATCTCAGATCTATCATTGCTGACAAAAGACGGCAACAGAGTCCAGCCTCGGATTCTCACAACTGAGTCACAGTCAGTGAAATGTAAGTCGGGTTCAATGTTGCATAAGCAGGACTTAAATTCAAGACTAGATCGTGAAATACTGTGCAGCATGATGTAGAGTACTCATGCTGAAACAGTAAAGAAGAACGGTACTATACTTGGATAATTTGAAGCTGGAATATGTTGCACTCTTAGCATGATGAATCTTTTTACACTAGGAAATCAAACTATAACACAGGTGCAGCATGAACAGTAAACTTTCCAGGGACTCTGAAGTAAATCTATGTCAGACTGGGAAAACTATTCTTGTTCTACATGATCATTTTTGAAAGGCAGTGGTGGAATTCGGCATATTACACAATAGTTAGAGGTATTAATATTAGCTAAAACAACATGCCATGCTATGTACCGGACCCAATCTAGCTGCAGAGGTCTTGCACTTGACAGTAAATTAATTCTCTCAGTTTTACATGCTCGTGGGGAAACGTGATACGCCGGTGCTGAAACATTGGAATGAGAAGACAATCCTGTTTAGTCACGGAAATCGAGTCGTTCAATTATTGAAAACTGAGCTCTGTCAGCTGTTAGATGACAGCGAACAAAACATCTGTTCATCCACAGGGAATGCCCCCCAAGCCTCCCATGCATAATACTGAATCTGATCCATTATATATGAAATATAAATTTCTCCAAGACACCAGTGTTAAAGATGCAAGTTTATATGCAACACTGACACCATCCTCTCTAATGCCTTACAAAAGCATCTCAAGAAGACGATGACTCCACCCACACTGTTGGAGATGGCGGGGGGGTTGAAGGAAGAGAGGATGTGTTCCAGGTCCTTCCTACGGTTCCTGCTGATTCTTTTGCAGCCAAGATTCCCTTTGCTAGAATCACAACCCGAGCTCCTTCTTCTAGTGTCTTGTACATAGATCGATAAAGCAAATACAAACATCTCATGCATGTGTGCTCAGTCTGTTAATATGGACTAGAAAAGCACTCAGAGAGCGCAGACCTCCGCCAAGCAGCTCATTGCCCTTATTGGATTTACACCGTCCACATGGTGATCTGGATCACCACCAAAAGGTTATAAAAAGCTGCATTGACTGCCATGTTACTGAAAATTTCAAAGTGATCCATAATCCAGGATCTCTTCTGGATAATTTCCATAATTTGATCATCTGTTCCTGGTAACATTCCCAACATTTGTTGAAGATTTCATCAAGATCCGTCCGTAACCTTTTAAGTTATCTTGCTAAACGGACCTCCGCCGGTCACCTTCGCCTCGGCGGAGGTAAAAAGCTGCTTCACTGCAGAGGAATGTCAATCAAGTGGACAATTTAGCATTTAAATAAAAAATACAAGAAGTAATTCGAGAGCCACAAAGGACACCTTGAAGAACTGGAGAAAAGAAAGACATTGACTGATGAGAGGAAATCCAATGTTGAAAGTGTTGAGCGCTTCTGTATTTGTTTTGATAAGTTTGAATTTTCTTATCAGCAACTCAGAGAAAAGAGACGGAGAGATTGTTTTTTCACACACAATCCCTCAGACCAAGTTGAGTGGACAGCAGCCGTCCAGTGAGATGGATGTCTGTTCACTACAAGGGGTGAGAATCTGCTGACGGTGCCAGGGAGGGGGGAAATTGGGTGCATGCAGCATTAACGGGCAGTATGTAGTATTAGTAAAGTGTCAGCTCTACTACTTTTTGTACTGTTTTGGGGATTTAGACATTGTGGACAACAGCAAATAACAGAACTGACAGTAACTTTCCCAAAGAGAGTTTTGAGGATTAGGGGGGGGGGCATCAGTGCTGTAACCTTCACCAGTGCTTCCATTAACGGCTGAGAGGGAGTTTCGGTCCCCGACAATGTACATCATATTGCAAGCTGGACCTGCTCTTTAAAATACATTTAATTTCAAACATCCCAAGATATGAGTGGGAAGCACTGATCTGACAACTGTAAACCATGCAAGCTTTAAAAACGGAAACTGCTGGGATCACTGACGAAAACTGCAAAAGGAGGATTTTAAAAGTTCATACTGCGAACACCGACTTCCTCTAACAAATTGAGAAAGGCAAAATAAATAAATAAAATGTTGTCGCATCAACTAACGGGTGATTTTCTGCTGCCTGGATGTCCGCCCTACAGTCGTGCTTGTAAACACAATTATTTTTGCGTCTATTGTACGTCACTCCAGCGATGAGAGCTCTGCTGAAATCCTGTTGGAATGATTTCTGAGGAGGAGGAGGTGGTGTGGTACAGATAGATGCAGCCATGGATCAATGCCGCCACTCACTCATCCCTCCTTCAGCTCCGACTGAATGAGAAAGATTGCAGCAATCACACCCAGCATGCAGCAGACAGGAGTGACAAGATTCTTTGGAAGAATTCTCCACACAATGCATTCAGTTGTGAAGGCAAACAAGGCCGCGCCAGGAAATGGAACGAGGACAAGAGCGTTTGTGTCGCACGCCATCGGCGAAGACCCATCTACATGTCTCAATGCTGCTTCTGTTGAATGTGTGTTTAAAATCACACGCCTACGTCTGGTTAAATAGTGAAAATGCATTTCCTTTAAAGCATTTACTCTAACGGTACTTAATCGTCAAATCAATTTCCGACATATTTTAGCTGAGCCTCGGTAAATATTTGGCCCCTTCGGGGAATTGAAGTCGAGAAGATGAGCTGCACCAATGACGTGACATTGTGTTTCTAACAATCATCAATAGTGTTTTCTTGAGATTATTCATTTAAATTTATATCCCCTGAGTGCAATATTAAAAATGACTGCCATATTTCACCGCTATTACCCCACTATTCCTGTCTTTTTCATTAAAAGCATGATTTCAATAGCGAGCTGCAGCTCTTGCTGCTGATTGCATCGACTCCTGACACGTCTTTTTTGTAAGAATGTTCTATTTAATTGAAAGTGCAACAACGCCTACATACGGCCATTGTTCTGAGCAATACTGAACTCACAAACCATAAACCCGTTACCACCAGAGCTGAAATGAATAATGGCATTCATCATTTTTAACCTGGGCTGGTAGTAACTTAATTCCTGCCTTTCTATGCATCCAATGTTGAATATGCTCATATTTCTTTTTTGCCACCTCCGAGACCTTGAACAGTCTTTAAAAACCTGGGATAACATATTCAGTAAAAAAGACACCACGGTCACAGTCATGAAGTGGTAATTAAAAGAAAAAAGAAAAGGTGCTGCTCTATAGCTGAGTCACTGAGCACGGCCGATGAAGAAAACTCACCAGCTCCGTCTTGAGCATCTCCTGGTAATCAGATGAGTAGTATGACGTGGATTTGCCGAAGCCATTGTCCCCGGCGGCCTTCGACGGCTGGGCGTGCTGTCGGTACGTCGTGCTCTTTGGAGTCCAGCAGAAGAGGTTGATGGATTCCCGAACGCAGCGCTCAATGTCGATTTCTGAGAAGAGAGAGAGAGAAAAAAGAAAGAAATATGTGAAGGGATGAGCAGCATAGCAGCCAATCAAATTAAAATAATAAAAAGTGGTGGAATGATGTAAATTTCAAATACGGTATGTGGAAATTCCAGAGTTCACTTGAGTATTTGTATTTCATGTATCTACAACTGAAACTATTTTGAGTTTACTGCAGATTCTTCTTGTTGTAAAACTTAAAAATCATTCTGGCCGATACTAACATCTAGAGGAGGAATAATCATGCAAACAACTGCTCCAGTTAGCACGATGCACAAAGTACGCAGCTGTTTGCTCATTTTGCCCTACTTTTCAAGACCCACAGAATATTATGTATTATGACAACGACGACACCGAACCTACCAAATGAAAGATTCAAGTATCTTCTTTCATCAGGAAACAAAGGTGCATTGCTATCATTTTCCATGCTGGAGTTATTTGCCGTTGAAGAGAGGCAGTATTCAATTTCAGACCTAATTGACGTCTTTAGTAGTGAGGATTAGGGAAGGGGAACTGAATGGATTACTTTAGGATTTCACACTGACAACCTCTCGCTTTCACTCTACCCAAGTCTGGTTAATGAGCGCTCGCTGGTACGACCTCCACCTGGCTGAACCTCAAATGATATTACGTAGAAGCTGTACCTTCCCCTCGCTCCATTCCACAGTATCGTCAAGGTCAGGGGGTTCTCGGCTCTCACAGACTCATTTACAAGCTTCATTCGGGGGGGGGGGGGGGAGTCCGAGATTCCTCACTGACAAGCTCGGAAGCCATTCAGGGAAACACATTTTCCCTCCCTTGGGCGACAAATGCTGCATGCAATCACTCCCCCCCCCCCCCCCCTGCTAAAAGAGCTGGGAATGAGGAAGCAAAGATTGATAGAGGTTTGAAAAAGCCCAGGGCTCAGCTGGGCATTCCAAGGCAGCCACTTCTGTTCAGGAGCAATTTCTTTCATTACGGTCAGACGTAATTACATTTTAGTTATTATATATGGCCGATGATTGCGGGGGGGTGACTTGGTGACTTGTTGCCACGGCTAGTAGTGTAGCACCGTTCCTTAAGAGCCACTCGGGGGCATTTGCTGGTTCACCCGACAACGATGGAGGTGATGGAGTTCAGTAATTTAAAGCAAATAGAAGAAATCAACTGACGGTATTAAAACGTAACACCTACACTATAATAATGACTCATTCTCTGTTTCTGTCTAAGTCCATCGCTATAAAGCGGGATGATAATGCCACTTTTAGATGAGTAAAAACTGTCCAAACAGGATTAAAATACATTAAATACATTCCTTTTTGAGGCATCCCTGTTTGCACGTGATGCTGCTGGCTGTTTTTCTGGTTATAAACGTCTCTAACTACAGCTCATCAGCTCTGTAACTGTCTCTGCTCACCGTGACAGATGCTAATGTCCTGTGAAGGCAAATGCTGCTGCATCATCAGTAAACAACACGGTTCCTGTCAGCCCGAGAGCCTCTCTGGTCCACAGTGAATCAATAAAGTCTCCAAACAAGAGAAAAATATCGATCAGCCGGGGCTACGAGAATAAGCAAATGGGAATCACAACATCGGATTAATTGCCAACAAATGGAAAGGCGGATGGATCGCTGGCTCAGAGGCGGAACGTTGCAGCACAGCTCTTACCTGCTCCACATTAAATCCTATTTTCAAATAGTGATTATAGAATGACTCAACAAGCCCAACTCCAAAGAATTCAGCGCAATTTCAATATTTCATGTTTGACCGGAGGGCCAGGATGACGTCGGTGAGATTAGCATAAAGAAAGAAAAGGAAAAGCGATATTGAGTCACAGAATCCTTGAGTCAAGTGAGTTTATTGTAGGTCGGGGGGGGGGACATGTCGATCGCTGTCTCCATGGCTTCCTTTAAATCTGGACCGCTCCCGTTCATTGGGATATCGGTGACCATAGACTTCAGAGCGTTATGTGTAATAAGCTTGTCACAGAAAATGATTGTCAGCGACTCCATTTCCTGTCGCAGGGGAAGGGAAGTGTCTGAATCATTTAAGAGTCACTGTCCTGAACTATTATCTTGACCGTTGACTTTTATTCTGACAGCTGCAGACACGAGTACAAAGACAACAGGCCTGCTTTTTTATTTTATATCTAAACTAAATATGGAAACACAGTTTTACCATTAACAAAGCTGTCGGCGCGCTGCTGAATATAGGCTTGCATTACGCTAAGATGAACTCAACAGTAACTGACAGCAGCTAACATTTATGGTGCAATGTCCTGTAAATACTAATTCATAATTTAAACAAACAACAAACAAATTACAATATCCTGCATCTTTAAAATATGGCTGAAATCCCTCTTCTAAAACTATGCAATCTCTCCATCCTTACATGCTGCAAAAAAATGGGTCGAGTCTACTTCTCGTCTTTTATGAGTTCTGGTCAGCAACACAGTATATGGTTTTTTTCTGCCTTCCCACATTTCCTTCCTGTAGTTATAAGCATGTGGAGTCTGCTGTGAAACAAATGAGCAGAGGCCTCTGTAGTGTATAGTCTTATTAGGACATCAATTCTGGGGATGCCTGATGGCAGAAAGGAGAAGGTGGGGGCCACAAATTCTAGGATCTCTAAACGTAACTCAAGTCTCTCTCTCTCGCTCTCTCCATGTGTGTTTGTGTGTGTGCAATGTACTGAGCCCGAGCACACAGAGACTGGCCTACAAAAAAAAAAAAACGTTTACATATAAAACAATGCTGATGGAGCCCATCACAGCCAGAGGAAACTCTGTGGGTATCCTGCACACATGGGGGGATGCAGAAAAGTGCATCCTTAGATATTTAGCAGGAGGGATATATGAAACTATTATGGACCCAAACATAGCTGAAGGCAGAAGTAAGCAGGTTTTGCAAGAGGTCGGTTAATCGTACGCTGTACCCAACCTGCTATACACAAGCTGCAATAATGAGGCTGGCAGTGATACACAGAAACAAGCTGGCAGCGCTAGCCGCTCTCAGGAAGCCATGCCAAAGAAGCTGAGTGCAGCTCTAGGCCGGAATACTTTACCTTTACAAGGAGAACCAGCGTTCCCTTTTCTCTCCTGCCTCATCAAGTGAATGTGAGTGGAGCAGTAAAACACAGTGGCGTATGGGAACACTGAATCTGAGAAGAAGGCCAGGCCGTTGGCTGTTTGGAAAAATCAATTCCCGTCTATGTTGGTTTTAAAACCCCCAATCTCATTTGGCTTTTTTTAGAGGACCGAGCAGCGCTTCGCCAGAGGCGAGTTCCATTCAGAGACGATTCATCGCGAATCTTCTCAGATTTTACATGGCAGACGCCTCGCTGGAGAGATCGATTTATGACACGGAACAGGATCATTAAAGAGGAAGAAGAGATACCGACAGGTGCTTTCATTGTGTGTGGTCTAAGCAGCCAACAAGAACACCTAATGTGGCAATGTGTCAGCGTTTACCTGAACTACAGTAAAAAAAAATCACCCTCGGACTCGGAGTCGTTCTTTTAAGTACTGAACAAATACATTTAACTTACAGAGCAAAATTAATAACCACACATTCCCATAAAGCTGGTGTTAAAGTTGAATTCTATATGTAGAGTACTATATTCTGTAACCAAGCATTTGTGGTTAAAAGTGCCACTTAATCTCTTTAGTTCATGTCTGAGAGCACTGAATGGCCCTGAAGAAAAAAACAATTATCGAGTGGCTAAAGACAGACTAAATGGATTTACAGGAATTTTCAATCATCCTGCATACAAGGCCGGAACCCCCCCCCCCCCCCCCTCCCCCCAACACCCCTTTCCTACTGGCTCCGGGGATTAACTCAAAAGCATCAGCATATGCTAGAAGTCTGAGGAATTAAAACAAAAAAATACCAGTGGTTCCTGCATGTGAACAGCCTTCTTCTCAAGTTTATGGAAGGCAAATGATTTTGCCTTGTTTGTTTGCCTATATAGAGGCCCCTATGGCTGAATATAAAAATAGATGCCATTAGGATTACGGTAGACTGAATATGGCATGAAGCAACAAGGAGGGATTAAGGAAAGATGTCTTCGCTCCTAAACTCGTACTCTCACCTGGCAGGTCAGAAAAGAGTAGGATGCACTCATTGAAGCCATTAGCCAGAAGACGGTCCCTGAGCTGCTGCAAAATAGCCACTCCGATGCAGAAGGGGAAGGAAGAGTTGCCCAGGAGCAGCGTGTCCCACAGGTGGAAGATCTTGTGCAGGGGAAACACATCTGCACAAAAACACAACACAACAAAGGGGAGATTTTACAATAAGACTGAATAATGTAAAAACTGAATGCGCTCTCACAATAGAATCCTGCAAGGAGGACGACAGAGAGCGGTGTGCACATGGTGAGAAGTGTGTGTGTGGGGGGGTTGGATACAATGAGAATGATTTGCATGTACATGGCGCGTTTATTCAACATGGCTCGATGGCTTCAAAATGGGAAGCTCACTAAGCAACATATCCAGGTTGCCTGGAGGGATATTTTGATGTGGGGGGAGGCAACTGGGAAAATGTTGCAGGTGGGTGTTGTGGAAAAATGAGAGGAAAAGCCTCAGGAGGCTGGGGGGGGGGGGTCTTTAGAGCAAGGAACCGACTATGGTTGGTTCAAGACAAACAAACCACATCCCAATAAAACATCCACTATAACTGGGGCTTCACTCATATTACCGTCAGCATCTAGAAATTTCATACTTACTTCCTGTTCAGATTTATGCACAAAAACCACTGCTGTCCACCTGTTTATAACATCGTACGGTTTGTTATGGTGGGTGCAAGGCAGTGAATGTGTGTGTGTGTGTGTGGGCCGAGTGACTACGGAGCGGTGGAGAAAAGTCAGAAAACATCCGACACATTAGCAGTCAGCTGAGGAGAGTGGGGCTCGAGAGTGACAGGCAGCGTGTGTGCGTGTGTGCGTGCGTGATGGACGATGACCCTCCAACCTTGTCTCACATAGGTTCAGATCATTAGCAGTCAGAGGGGCACATCTCCTGTACACCGGACTCACACAGAGCCTCGGGTACAGGATCAGGGGTAAAAGGGTCACACCGCCTTCTCTCCGTCCCAGAAGAGACCTGCGTCTGTGGATTTAACCGAATAATGAAATGTTCCACCGCAAAGAGCAAGCTTCAGATCAATTTGGCGACGATTACAGTAAATGCCAAGGGCTTTTGTTTGGCGGTCAGAATTTCGAACGCTAGAAAATTTGGCTCCAAGGGCACAGTTGCCCTCCGCTAATGGAAAAACCTCAATCTGCAGATGCAGACAGACGATAAGATATGTGATAGGTGAATGTGGGTAAACGTGGAACGCAGAGGCGGCGGGGGGGAGAGGGGTGAGTGTGCAATGACCCATTGGTGGTGGAATAAAAATGTATGAAGAAGGCAAAAAGTCATTCAAGCAATTGTGGAGTGTGCCGAGGATGTGCCTAGAAGACATAGAGGTTAAGTGCTGTGTATAATCTGTGACCCGATCCAGTAGGCTCATATTTCAGCGCTCCAACAGCACTCTGTGGAACAATAAAAGCGAAATTCTGCCAGCGGCTGACATATTGCAGCCCGAGAAGCAGCCAAAATAAAACCTTTATGTACGTCTGCTGCAGCACAGATGGTGGAATAATGCTAATGCATGCAATGGTCATTTTGGAATCCACATGATTAACATATTTGCATTTCTGCAATTCATTAAGCAAACTTGTAACTGCTTTTGGAATCTGTAACATTTCTCTACAGAGGCCTAAATACTTTAAAAAAGTCGATATTTTTTGAGACTTTTTATTTATTGATTTTGCTGAAACTGTGCCGAACATAGAAAACATGCGGCTCTCAAACAAGATGACACTGAAAGTGACATTAAAACTATTTGTATTTGTTGTAATTTTATTCCTAGTGCATAACAGGAATTCTAAAACATAAACACCACAATGCAGTCTAATTTAACACCAGATCCTTTACTCTCAAATGTTTCCCAAATGAATTGACCTTTTCTTAAAAAACACACACAAGACAGAGTTTCAAGGAAGCGGATTGTGCAGGGCTTCTATAATGGGGACACTTTTGTTCGTTGCGTAAAAAGGTTAGTGACTTTCACTGTTAATTTTCTGTTAAGAAAAGAAAGAAAAAGCTGCAGGAATATTTTATCTTTTATCATGCCTCTGCCACGGGCATTCTTAAAGTTCCATTAGAAGGGGGGTTGGGGGCAAACGGGTTGGATGCGGTGTACAAAATGCAATTTCAGGCACTCAAGATAGCAGAAATTAAGTATTTTATAGATATGGGCATAAAAACTACGGAAATAAAATAAAACAAATATTGAGAGAAAGATGTTTATTCTGTATTAAATCCATATTAATTGAAAGCTTTTCCTTTTTTTGAGATTCTGGAGTGGAATTGACTTAGTCTGTTACGCCTGAACAATCAAACTAACATTTCCCTTTTTATTGTAACCGTAAAAGTATTTTCTCCTGTACGCTGGAGACACAATCTGTGCCTTTTAAAAAATGTTTGGACTGCAATCAACAGACTTGAAATAGATGTGTGATAACCACCATGCCGACACCCAGCGACTTATGCCCTGTGTGTCACAGTTGATAACAGGCATGTTTAGATCTTATATCTCTACGCTGGTGCATTAATAGCCTGTAGTGTGTCTGCAAACACAATATGTGTTTAAATAAGACAACTACACTGTTGAGTAATTTAAATACCTGAACCTGCGGCATATATTTGTATCATGAATCCTCTTACAGATCAACGAACAAGAAAGCAGACGTCAACCTCTGGATCACATTTTTGCAAGCATCTGCAAAACTGAAGCTGGGCTTTTAATTACATAAAATAAAATAAAAAGATGATCAGGTGTGATGTGCAGGTAAAATACGAGCTAGTGTGGGACTGAACAGCCAACGACTTTCCCTTCAAGGACCGGAATTCAATAGAAGCTTGTTAAAGACAGAAAAAAACACTGCTATTTTTCCCCTTCTCACTTTTACTGATGCTCTAATAGAAGCGATCTCAAAACACCCTTCTTACAGCTGTGGATTATGCACAGTGGGAGTACAAAGAAAAGCTACTTACGTGTAAACATAGTCAGGAACCATGGAATAGCATAAAGCTGTGTGGTGAGGGGGAAAAAAGGAAACAAAAGGCATTAGCACATTTATGATCTCATTTTGCATTTCTTTATGCAGCATGTTAAAACAATTTGTTTTAACATGCCCCCCCCCCCCCCCCACTGGAGCGATTTGTCTCTTTAGGAACAGCAGCACGCGTCGCTGCACATCTCCGCAGCCTCCGAGGAGCAGAAACGGGAGTAAAGATCAAACCGCTGTGTTTGGATATTAGTCAATGGGGAGAAAGTTAACAATGACTCTCATTATAGCAATCTTGTCATCCAACTTTCTTTTCTCTCCTCCCTCGCTCTGTCTCCAATCCACATTTTCCCCGGGCGGAAACTCAAAAAAATGTAAATTAAAACCCACGCACACAGCTCGCACAATGACACACGCGCACACACACACACACACACAATTTACCATCTGTTAAAGCACCTGCCAATCGCTGCCCACCTTCCCTGGAGCTCTGTAATATTCAGCAGCGAACGGGTCGGAGGCAGGAAGTGCAGGAATTCTGCAGCTTATCTCAGCCACTTAATTGATAGCTAATTGCAGGGGAGCTGGTGACTGTTTAACAGAACTCTTCCATACCCATGAGTGATTAGCTCGGGAGAGAGCCGCTGCACTCTGAGTCTCTGCCAGATTGGATTAGTGTAGGTGTAAATGGCAAACTCAGGAGGGGAGACGTGGCCAAATTGAGAGTGCCCGAATTAAACAACTGGCCACAACCAATCTCACGCCGACAATGGCTTAGGGTATCACTGGAATGGAGTCCTTGAACGCCCCGACATTGGGGGGGAAAAAATAATTTCACAATAAATGACTTTGCAGTTTTTGCATGGCTGCACATGAACCGTCCTTTCCTGGGAGACAAACTGTGTTAAGACAGCCTTGTCTTAGTATGCATGCATGGGAAATGAAATCCATTTCATTCTGCAGTGATATTTGTCTTTTAAGGATTATGGACTCAGTGAAGCAAAAAGCTTTCTAAAGTTCACAAAATAGTGCATTTATGGCCTGTAAATTAAATGGAATTAAATGTACTGACAATTGACAAGTCAAGCATGAAGGAAGCATCTACAAAGCTTATTCCCTATTGTCCGTGCTGAAAGCTGAAAGCATTAAGGTCTCGTTCAAAAAGCAAGTCAACGCTGGTCGGAGTCGGGTTAACGTCACGGGGGGGGGGGGGGGCATCAGCTGTCATTGACGAGCCACAGTTGAACCAAAGATATTGATAAAATCTCAATGTCCAAGGTAAATCTTTGTTTAAAACATCGCTCGCCGTGACTAAACAGGCAGAGCGGTTTATATGCTAATCTGAAGGTCGGGGGGGGGGGGGCTTTGGACCAGCTGCAGCTACAAATCCTCAGTCAAAGCAATGAAACCCAAATTGCTGCTGAAATCTATTCCATCAGTGGGTGAGTGGAAGTTAGAACACAGCAATAAAACGGCGCCGCATGCACTGATTTGGTGTATAGAGCAGTCGACCCCTTTGGATGGTCGCCTCTACCATTGCATAAATGTGCAAGGAAGACGCTTTAAGATGTCGGTAGCTGTACAAAACTGCAGGCCAATTTTCTATTTAAAAAAAATATCAACACCTACAAGAAATATTTATGCAAGTAGTAGCTGTCCTATTTTCTTCCCACACACTACCTCAACTTCTGATCAGCAAGCAACGCTGTGTGCTTAAACCGCTTTCCGAAAGGAGCTGCAATGCCAGGAACTACCCGAAGCAGCGAGACGGAAGAATCCCGGACTCCTCTGTGATAAAGAGCACACTTTTCTTTAGGTAATGTCCCAAAGGCTGGTCCACGGGTGACACGCATTCATTGGCACACTGACTGAAACCCTAGAGAGACAGCCAAGACTTTAACCTTGTCACTGTCAGAGCAGAGCTGTAAAGAGAAAAGGGGAATGGGCAGGAAGAGGTGGCAGAGTAAGACAAATAGGCGAGTCTCAGAGGACAGTCATTAAGTGTGCCTAGCAGACATTAGTCGCCGTATAAATCATCACTAGTGGACTATTGGGAGAACTTGACCCGCACACCGAGAGTTCAGGAAAAGAGAATGTGGGACAAAAAAAATGTCAATGACAGTGAAAGGATTTACCAGCTAATGTATGGATCATCAATTATTTTGCACCTGATGTGGAACAAGCAGCCGGAGTCATTCATGAGTATCTCTGGCTTCACATTAATGGTAAAACTTGGAATGGAAGGACACGTCGGAGTCTCAGTCCTGCTGTCTGTGGTCGTAAAGACGCCACGGAAGTTGCACTCTCTGTAACTTACGTCTGGGATGAAGCCAATCTCATTCAGATGGTTGCTGAGCTCTGGGTCATGGAAGGCAATCATTTGGGAAAAGACGGTCAAATACTCTGGAAAAACAGGCAAAAAGGGAAAAGGGTCTCAAAAAGGTGTGCGATGTAGCTTGATTACCTTATAGCGGCGACATGGCCTTATATTACCTTATAATACGGTACTGCGGGGAAGAACGGAACGTTTTGGAACGCGCTGCTTCCCCCCCCCCCTTGTTCTAATGATCTATCTAAATGAAGCAGGAAGCCTGAAAACATGGCAGGAGCCAGTGTGCAGCTTCTATTCATGTCAAATTGAAGCCTACAGTTGTCATGTTTGTGGTTTTTTCTGGTTTTTTCTGGCATTATTTCCTGGGTTCCGTGTCTGGCCTCTTTCCCTCTCGTTGTCACACCTGCTCTGATTCCCCACGCCTGTTCCTCATTCCCTTCGTCACCCTGCCTTCTTAGCCCTCCCTCCGTCTTCAGTCCTCTGCCAGTTCGTTGAACCGCACAGTCACGCTGCAGAGGTTTTTTTCTCACGTCATCGCCGTTGTCTCGTTTCTGAACCTTTGCCCTTGCCTTTTGCCTAGCGATTTGGATGCCTTTGGCACTGTGGACTGTTTTCTGTGTATCGAACCCTTCTATTGCTCGACCGTCTATCTGTGCCTCTGCGTTTTGAATCCATACCATCCTGCATTCTTGACAACAGTACATGGAGTACAACGATGTGCTACCACCATTTCTGAAGAGTTCTGACCAGGCAGACAGACATTCGCACATTCTCCGGGGCATGGATCTTGCTAAAAAGGATAATGGCTACATTCCCCACGGAGTTCAGGAGGCGTATGGTCTTGTTTATCGGTCATGTTCGACTTGCTTGTGACATTTCTCTGTGGGTTTTCGCATTTTCATTTCTTCCCTTATCTCGAAATGATGTGGCTCAGCTGCAGACTCCATTAAGACGGACTGAAATGAGTTTTCACATCTTAAGAACAACATGGAATAAAAAAATAGATTCGGCATTGAGGCGACGGCCTGATGCTCTGACGCCAGTCAATGATCATTTGCTTTTTAACCCAAATCCAAATACTCTGGCCATGCTAAATATGTGCTGCTTAATCTGCTATGGTATTTGACGCCATTGAATCAAACACGAGGGATAGCTGAAAAAGCATCGGAATAAAAAGCATAGGAATGTAATTTACATCCCAACCAGGAGAAACATTCAAATCAAGATGGAGCATGAAGGTGTAAAATTGAACACAGAGGTCTTTATTATCCCCACAAAACAAGGGGCTGTAGTTTCTCACCTTGAATGACATGGGAGTTGTCCTTAAGGAAAAAGTTGTACAAGTATTTGGGGATGAAGGCAGACATGCAGGCATACGCCAGTGCTGAGAAGAGAAAGATGCAAATATGAAATGATACAGAAAGGAAACAGTGAAGAAGATACTGTACGCTCAAACCAGCTATTTGACTAAACCGAAATCCTCACCTTCATTATTGAAATTCAAGTAAAGGAATGGAGCACAAAGTGAATCCAAACCTGAGAGAAAATCAAAAAGTTATTGAAACACATTCACTGTAAAACTGGGAGCAACAAATGAGGATTACAAGACAAGATGACGTGACGTGAGCAGCATCTAGTGTCCACTCATGAACAGTACAAGAAGAAATCGTTCACAAGATAAAGAGACGAAAAGTCAAGAACCAGAAAAAGGAGAATAAGACAAATGATATAGTATATAATTTAAACCCTGGAACTGACTGACCCTGCCAGTAGACCAAGTCGGGGTGAGACACCACCCAAGCTTTCAGCACACGCCTGAACTTGACGTGACCCTGAGGAGATGAGAGCAGCTCATCGTACTGATGGCAGCGTGGGATGTCAACCTCAATCTGTAAATATTTACAAACAACATGACATGACAAATGAGAAAAAAAGCTCATTGCATTTTAACTGATTATACATTCTCTACCTGTCTGTCGGTCGGTATGGGTGTATCCTTGTCTATTGTCTCATATTTGGCTTGAATATCCCCCTGAGTAAGAAACAAAGGACAAACAAATGCCTAAAATAAATCTGAAAATGACATTTTCTCACCACGGGACTAAATCCTGTCTGTACCTCGATGGCCAGCAGTGCAGCCCAAGCCAGACCTCGAACAAGAGGGGGGATGTCTACTCTTGCCTCTTTCCACACGAGGTTCTTCTTGTATGGATAAGCCTGAAGGCAAAATAATCAAACAGGGGAAATATTACCCAGCTTTAATCAATCATCAATGCACCCGAGGAATTATCAGTAATCAAAACAATTAGCAAAATCAAAAGTGGAGAATCCCATGAGTGTGATCCCATCTGCGTGGATTTTAAACTGCACTAATTTGTTTATGTACAAATTTGGCAAAACCTTGAGCAGCCTGTCAAAGAGGATGATGCGGATGAGCTGGTACTCCGTGTCTCTCTCGCGGATGATGAGCGGCAGGGCGACGGTGGCCGACAACTCGTTGCTGCTGTTGGACTGGGGCAGACTTGACTGTCTGAAGGAGGAACAAGTGAGATGAATATGTGCATTTGCAAAGCTAAAATAAGTGCAAGAGGACAAACAACAAAGAAAGCAGCTGAAGGATGGAGATGGCTCACTCGTCTTCCAGTAGAGGATAATAGGCTTCTCCTGCTACATCCTTCAGCCTCTGAAAAAGGACGAGAAACTAACGCTTGAAGCGCAATCGGGATTTGCAACTTACGTAGGTTACATTTATTTTGTTGTCATTTAGGATGGATTTAAAAAAACATTAAAAACAAGATAAAAATCGAATATATCTCTCTCTCTCTATGTGTGTGTGTGTCTGTGCTGGTTTTCTTACATTTCTGAGCTGACACAGAGACAGAGTCACTGTAGTGTCATCGAGCAGGAAACTCCGATCCCTCCCCTGTCCGAACGACTCCCCGTCTTCTAAAACAAAACTAATGAAAGACAGAGGGAGGGAGGGGTCAAGCAACACTTAAAACCCTCAGATGCCATCGGCTTGCGTCGTCTGTGCGGGAGATATACTTGGGAAGTGTGCAGATGGGGGGTTTAGACTGTATGATCTCCTTGTTGGTCAGCTCCTTCTCCAGGTCTCCCCCAGCCAGACACCACAGGTGGTAGACCTCATCGATGGCTCGCTCCGAGAGGTAGCCTTCATCATCGTCTGACAACAACACATAACAGTAAGAATAACCCCATACACGCTAGAAGACAAATATAAGATGCTGCCACAATGATTTGGGCGGGGGGGGGGGGGGGGGGGGGGGGTGTCTTTGCAAGGCGAGCGTAAAACGTCTTGTCCTTTTGTGAATAGTCAGGGCTGACCTTTGAACAGGTCGCTGATGTCCTCCGGGAGCTCCAGATGGATGCAGCGCAAGGTAGACGAGAAGAGGCTAACAGGCCTCTGGAACGGGGTGTAGAAGCAGGAGACGCCGTTAAACACAGGGTCTCCCAGCAGCTCCGCAGGGGTCGGCCTTGGAGAAACGAAAGCACGGCCATAGCAATAAAATACCAACAAAGAGAGTGTGACTAAGTTTAGAGCACGGATAACTCATTTCACTGAAAGTGTAATTTCATAGAATTAAAATGAAAGGTTTTTTTTTATTATTGGCAATGAAAACACTGCGTTTTCGTCCTTCAACATGATCTAAATTCTGCTAGAAACTATTTACCTTTCGGACGGAAGGAAAGTCAGACATTTCCTCAACAACTCGAGAACATTCTCTGGCAGTGCCTGTAAAAAAAATCAACACATCAGCTCCAGTATCCACATTTAAATATGTATATATGTAATATATACTACTACGTCCCTGAAATACTGGAGTGTATTAAATATGTATTCAGCTTGTACACAACAGAAACAAATACCAACAATAGCTATTATAAGCCAATACATTTTCCAGTGATGGCTAATGAACTTTTTTGCTTAAAAATAAGTTAAGATGATTAAGAATCCACCTTAATGGAATCCAGGCAACCGTGTTCCTCAGCAAGGACCGTAACAATGTCATCCATGCAACCTGAGAATGATGAGCAATGCCAGAACGTGAGTCATGTTGAGTTTAAAGGTAAAGACAACCGTCAACAGAATCATGATGTTACCCTCTAGAGCAGTTTGGAAGGACTTGCAGAGTTTGAGCGATAGAAACATCCACCCCACAAAAATACATTTTGGAAATGGCAACATCTCAATTCCGAAATCAAGATCTGGTGACTCGAGATAATCCACAGACCAGTTCTGCTATTTTACATAAAAATGAAGGAAACTTGCATCTAGTCATGAGCCAGAGCCCAGATAGCTAAGCTAATTAAACTAGCATCTACCACCAGGCATCAAGCTTGATTATATAGGGGCGGCGCGGCTAGAGCCGGTATCTATAAAACTATAAAACACATGTAGATCGATAATTAATGCCAGAGGTAAAATTGGAAGAAATGGATTTTTGATTCTGGAGTGTACTTCCAATAATTGCATCCTGTTTACTTACCCAACGTTAGAATGAATTTCAATCTCTCACTTATACCAATGTTCTGCAGCAGTCGTCTGCCCTGTAATGGATTCACGGCATTAGAATATGAGATTTAAAAAGAAATGATCCACACAGGGTGATGAAAACAGGTATTCTTATGAATAAATATTGTATGAATGATTCTTACTGCACACAATTCAAAGAGTAAAACTCCAAGAGACCACACATCAGTCTTGGGTCCTGAGGGCAAAGGAGCCTCGTCATAGAGAGTGTCGCTGGGGTGGAAGGAGCCCTGAGCGATCGCCTCTGGCGAGAGGTATGATGGGTACCTGAGGCGAGGATCACAGAGCAGATAAGCTAAGCACACAGAAATAGCTTTTTTTGTATTCTCATGAATTAAACTGAACTGGTTTTACAGGTCAGCGCTGAAACGTTTGATAGTTTTTCATTCATTACTGATTTTGGATTAATTGCTGTAATACTTTCCAGGATATATCAAATAGGATAAATTACGTTTGTTTTATTTTCCATTCATATGTGTTATTGAATGTCATAAGTTATTATTGTCATTTCAATTTTCAATCTGCAAAAGGATATTACAGCGATACGTTATAGAACACAAAGGCTGTTGGATTAGGATAAAAGTGTAACGATCCGTTACAGGCTCTGAACCAGGAAACTATTGTCATGCTCCTAAACCTGGTTTCCATTAAACGGATGGGCCATCATGTCTCAATGTTTATCAATGTTTATAGTCAATTGCCTTTTTTATGATCTGACGAACCACAAACAGATACAAGAAAAACCTTTGACCCTGAGCAGACGGCTCTCGCAGCTGAGGAGTTCCATCGAAGCGCAACTCAGTCTCCCGTTTCGATGAATGCGGAGCAAGAGACTTACCCAATTGGAAAATCTACATCGGCCCCGTGATCGGTCATGTGATAGAGGCCAAACTTTGACATTTTGACATTCCCCTACAAAGAAAATATCAATCTCAGAATGACATTCTTACTTTTATGCAATCATTTCACTGTGTTTTAATTGGAGGAGCTGGAGATTGACGTACACAAACCCCGTTCATCGTTACCTTGCAGTCCAGGAGCACATTGTGCGCGCTGAGGGCTCTGTGAACCATGCCATGCGTGTTCATGTAGTCCAGACCTTCAAGAACCTCGTAGGCTACTTGCAGTACCTTTTCTGGGCTAACATGGACAGAAACATAAAGAGCGCGTCATCGTGTTTTGAGGGTGATTTAGTTACAGCAGGCAGTTCTGTCCCAACAGTGCAAAACAAAATGAGGTTCATCACACGTAGCAGAACTCCTTCTGGAAAAGCTAAAGAGGATGTTACCTGGCGGGCTTTCCTGTTCTTTGGAAATCACTCAAGCTGCTTTCATAGTGTTCAGCCACAACGATCAGCCGCTCTGGAGAGACGAAACAGGAGTGCTCTAAGCTTTGCTCATGAAGCTGATTCAGGTTCTGATTCGGCATAGATTTCTTCACTGTGCATTTCAACCGGCAAAGTGCAAACTGAAGTTTTGGGGACTTGTGACGGACGCTTGCGTGGCTAACTCTCCAGATTAAAATGCTAATTTTGCAAGCTGTGATTTGTGGTATTGTTGTGCTGTTCGGTTGGACTGCGATAATATCCTGTTTTGGACAGTATTGTAACGTTGTTCACTCGTAAATACAAGTTTATAATCCATTAACAGACACCAAACATGCGTTCCACACAGAACTACAGAATGAAACGCACTGAACAAGAACCACTCTACCATCTTAGAAAGTTAATATCCATGAATCACTTCCATCTCCACTGCCAAAATAACACGTCAGCTACATTTCGCTACTTACCGTGTTTCCCTCTGGAGATGTCCACATACTGACAGAGTCTCGGATGAGTGGCGGTCTTGAGGATCTGGAAACGCCCCAAGATTTTAATGGAGTTGGGGGTAAGAGGGAGGCCATTGCTGCCACAGACATCATGAGGAAGGGCCGAGGCGAAGAAGGTGAAGGCTCCCAGCTGGGCGTCTTTAAGGCATCTCATCCTGTCAGGCTTTACTTGCTAATAATAACGGGGGGGGGGTCAATATAACATGAATGATGTGTGATAAAGAGATGATGAATAATGCATTTCAATGAGGTTCTGACAGGTCACATAGCACGAGGTGTTAAATATGGACTTGCAAGCCAAAATATACTTTTCCAGTTTGTATCAGTCCGTTTGTGATGAGCTTAGGCTCACAGAAGTCAACAGAGTTAGTTTGCCTCTGAAGGAAGCACAGACGGTGCATGGAGTGTCAACACACATAGCACGTATCGAAGTGATGCTAAGAACTGTCCTACTGCCCCGGGTCGTAATGAACGATGAAAGGTACATTATATCAGAAAACTCCGTCTACTCACGCTAAATAAAGAGAATGTAAGGTCATGTCGACACAATGAACCTTAAAATATCCGTAAAATACTACTGAAATCCTTTTCTGCTACTGTGACGGGAACAGCTGAATGAACGTGACCGAATACGTCATTTATGTGCGACAAAAGCGGTACAAAAAACACTTCGTAGTAGTATAAGTTAATTCTTTGAATTCTGTTTTTTTATAATCGCATCGCATCTTTAACATTTTTGAATCGATGTGTTTTTGCTTTTAAGGAGTAATTTTACCTTTATGTCATTTGCACACAGGCAATATCCGTGTCCACCTTACTAGTCCAGGGTTGTGTTCGATCGATAGGAAAAGTAGCTAGCTAGCAGGAAGGGAGTAATCTCAGTCAAAACGCCATCCTGATACTATATCTATCTACAGTGGGGGGGGGCGGAGCAACCTGACTGTAGCTAACTGTTAGCTGCCTGTCAGTGAGAAAGCTGTCAAGACCCCGGCACTGCCTGAAACGTGTTAGAGCAGCTGTTCATGTGAGTTTTTAAAAAATGATTGTGTTATATTTTACAGCTTAAACTGTCCGGTTTGTGGTTCACCAGCTCTAGCTACAGCGCAGCTGAGCTGATTTTGCTTGTTTGCATTTTAGTTAATTTCCTGTGAGCTGTAGCGGCTGATAGAGCACCCGATTCAGAGACAATGTTAACGAATAATAGTGAGCCCTTCATGTAAAAACTACAATAAAATAAAAAATGGAAAGCATCGTTATTTCGTCACTGTAGAAATACTCTGGATTTGTATCTGGTAACATTGAAATTTAACATAACGTGAACACAACAACAGAATCTGAGTCTTCATAGAAAAGGGCTTCGGGTTGATTATATACTGCTCATAAACACTTAAACAACAGTTAAACACACTGTGGCAGACCAGTTCTCAGTTCCGACTCTTTCTGGCTGATGTTTTGGTGCTTTCACTGTTGTGGTAGGATGAGACAGGCTCAGGTGGTGCAGCTCATCCAGGATGGCACATCAAAGAAGTTGGATCAGCCTGTCGTGAATATTTTTCCTCTTTAATTTTGAGTGTGACTCCAAATCCACTCCTCCATGGGTTAATACATTTGATTTCCATTGATCATTTGTGTGTGATTTTTGTTGTCCGCAATATTCAACTATGTAAAGAACAAAGTATTTAATAAGAATATTACGTTCGTTCAGATTTTGGATGTGTTATTTTAGTGTTAGTTTGAGCAGTGTATAATCAAGAATCAGCAAATAGAGAAGACAAGGAATTCTATGGAGCGTATGATGTATTCAGTTTAATTAACAATAATCTTTATAAATTACCGGTATATGAAACAATCATGAATAAATGATCATAAAAAAAATTGGGGGGCATACGCTTTCAGTTTTTTGGGTTGTTATTCATTCATCCTTTATTTCTGTTTCATGTACATTCATTGCTATAATTAAACATTAAATAATTGAAAGAGGTATTTCCGTAGCGTGATCAGTAGATAGGCGGGGAAGCATCCTCCTCCTGCGGTGCTGCTGCTGGAATAAAGCGAGGAAACTCATCAGTCTTGGTGTTTGTACTCGCACGCCAACATGCCAGAGAACGCTGGTGGTTAAAATCAACACATTTAATAAAATCAGCTAAATTCATACAGTTGCAGATCTGGACTTGGGTCGATGGGATTTTGAACTTCCATACAGTGAAGACTAGCGTAAATTCCTTTAACAAGCTCAATGACATCTTAACGTCCCGATCCTGCAGACCATGCCTCTGCCCCAGGACCTGTTTTTAAGAGGTTATCCAAATGAGGTCAGTCTTTATGTGGCTCTTTCCATTTCTCCAGCACTGGTCCCGTTTAAATCAATGCAGTTTCTCTAAATACAATGCTTTGATCCTTGATTGTATCAACCCCAGCGCTTTTGTGTTTCTAATTTCCTCATCCCCCAACATTTTGTTTTCATCTAAAGCCAGCTGTTGTTTTTCAGCGCCTCATTGTAATATGTGTAAGACGTTTTCTTCCCCATGCGTCAGCCTTGTGAAAATCCTTCTTCTCGTTCTTCAAGCAGTCGTTTGCCAAGCTCAAAATGATATAGAAATATTATTCCAAATCTAAGTTTGTTACTATTGTAATTTGGTTGAGTGGGTCCTTTCAACAAAAGCAAAATAGTTTATACTTTTAATCTGGGTTTAAAGAAGAATCTGTTGCGTCCTATTCCATACCATGAAAGAGAGATGGGACTTCTTTCCAGAGTTTGGCTTTCCAAAGTTGGTATGTTCGGAGGCAAGATTTGTTTATATTTTCTTAATTTAATTTCAATTTTGTTTTTTTTTTACCATAGATTGATGATCTTAAGAGCAAGCGCTACTTTTCTCTCAATTTCACCAAACAAGTCAGAAGAGTCCTAATTGGCACAACAGGGCCTTGTGCTTTTAGTTTGGGGCAATTTCTTTTTTACTTTTATTTTTTTTAATAGGGTAGTAAAAAAAAAAACTAAAAAATCTATCGCTTTGGAATACGGCAACTGTTCTTCTGTCTTCTAGGTTTTTAGGTCGTTCTTTCTTCAAGATGTCCGCTTGCAATCCTTTAATGAGACTGGAGCAGCGAGCGGCCGAGGCCGACCAGCTCATCGAGTACCTCAAGCAACAAGTCCAGCTGCTGAAGGAGAAAGCCAGTAAGACGCACGCCTCGACGCTGAACACTGACGCCTTGTAGACGTGGTCTGCTTTCATCAGCACTTGGGTTGTCTTGGGTGTTCAGCCAAATATACCCCAGACTCTTCAGATGTGGAACTAACTTCTGTTTTTGTTTTTGTTAAATTAATGGGAAATAAATGTATAGGTCAGCAAAAATGGAATGTCCTTTTCAGGGGTCACTATCTCATGAATATAAAGTGAAAATATAATTGGGGAAAAAAAGCCAAATCTTTACCAAAATCTTTGCCTGAAGCCCAAAGGTCGTAAGAATCTGTTAAATGATAAAGTAAAAACCAAGATGATAAAATGTGACTGTTTGGCATGAACCAATGTTTATATTCTTAGAAATTGATTGAATTTCCTTTGGGATTTAAAAATATAGAAAGGATTTACTGGGATTCCGTAACAGTTGACATATTTCTGACTAACCTTATATAATAACCAATTTCTAACAATCATGCAAAAATATAGTGTTTTATTCCCAAACAGTAAAAATGGAGAATCGTTTCTGTGATTTCAGACGGCACAGTACTATTTGCCGAATCAGACGTGGTGCGAGCGGACAATTCCATGTTTCTAAAACAACAGGGGAAACAAAACGCTTGTGAATCGTCATACTTTCATCAGCAGTGTATTTAGAGTTCTTATTCCATCCTGGGCGGGGGTAGTGGCATTTCAACACTGTGCTGAGAGGTGACGAAAACTTGCTTTGCCGTAGCTGTCCAGGCCAGTGTCAGAGAAGAGAAGAAACTAATGGTGGAAAACTCCAAACTGAAGAATGACATCGAAGTACTAAAAAAACAGCTGCTGGAAAAGGAGAAGCGGAGGGGAGGTAAGTCTGGTCTTCTTTTCATCCAAGACTTTCTCGACACCTTGATGTTGTTAGCCCTCACATCCGCTTCTGGAAGTGTCTGACTCGGGAGCATTTCATGCCAGTGCGTTGCTCATTAGAGCATTTTTTCGTTTCACTATCACTGGTAAAAAAAAATTTAGTGCACTCTTGCCTCAGCCCATAGCTGCAACAATAAAGGGTGACTAAATAAACAATTTGGCTTCATTCAAAGTAATTCAATATGTTAGTTTTGGATCATTAATGTGTTCCAACACGATCCTCACTGTTTTTCCACAGTTCTGTGCTTTTATCAGTGGGTTTGAAACAAAACATGGGGGGATTGTGAACATTTTACAAAAGGGTTCGTTTCCTATAATGGAGACTTGAGGAAAAACACATCAGCCGCCAAATAGATAGACACAGTGTCGCTTGAAGTTCAATGTTAAAGTTTGAATTTCTAAAACCTTTGCTGGACTCATTGGTGCCTCCCATTAAATGAATTGTGCACAGAAATAAATATTTTAACAGTGTGTAATTGTTGGTACGCGATGCAGATGTTTGTCCGTGTACAACGTGCAACAGAAATGGAACAAAACAAACCAGGTTAAAGAGCCCAGTCGACCCGGGGTGGGTCGTTCATAGAACACTGCAGTGATTTGATTAGAGATAATGGTGAAACCGTAAAGCCTCACTGTTTGCTCCTGAAGCGTCAGCACCGTCACAGGACTTTAAAGGTTGCAGGCAATATGAAGGTAAACAGGAAGGGCTCTCTATCTCAGGTCCCAACATAACATAGAATTAAGGTCAATAAAAAGATCCCGGTGACAGTGGCGTGCCGGCAGACCAGTGTTTGTCAGACACAGCGTCAGGCGCCTTAAATGAGGGGGTTATTTTTCGCCACAGCGTTTTTTGGAGAAGGTTGCTGCTGGCGTTATGGCGCCGTTTCCTTGTTTCCATTCACTTGGTCACTCATTTTCCCATCAAAGACTGTTTGCAGCAGAGGAGCTGTCCTCCCACTGGCTGTGTAAATAAAGCTCCCTCTGTATCATTTCCATTGTGTTATGTTGATGCGTCCAGCTCTGTGCGTGGAAAAGGAGCCACGAAGACGAGTGCAGCTCGGTGTATTTGTAAAGTAAATGATCTCCTTCATGGCAGGGCTGCTTTGCTTTTGTCTTTTAATGCGTTGACATTTGGGGAAAACTATGTGCATCGGTCATCAGAGATGATTAAAAGTGTCTTGCAGACTGTGATGTGACTTTTTTTTTGCTGACTTTTCTCCCGTGTCCCACCTGTAGTACGAGACGTGGCCATGCCATTGGCTGATGGCAGCGTTGAGTGCATTTCAAAGCCTGCGCCCCCCGAACCCTCTGGTCCTGAACCCTCTGCCTCCCCAGCTGCTGCTGTCCAGAGCTCACCTCCCAAAGATGAATGTAAGAAGAAGCCAGAGAAAAAAGGTAACAGCGAAGGGGGGAGCCGGTGGGGGGGGGGGGGGATATATTCATATTAAACGTTTTATGGATGCACATCGTTACCGGACCCCATTATAAAATTAGAGTTACCCTGCAATGTAATCTTTACAGATTTAGACAATCAGAATTAAACTGGGAGGAAACAATTTACTGGAAATTAAATTGAAGTAAGGATCCTCTTGTAGCCTAGGATGAACTCAAGCCGCCTTCTCGGTCCACGCAGTTTTCTGCTGGGGTACCCTTCACTGGAAAGAAGTCCAGACACAAGCGCTCCTTCTTTACCTGGGTGTGGTTGCATTCGTCTGCAACCCCTGTCTGCGGCAGACACGCTCAGCGGCCTCCGGTCCCTCGCTCTTCAAAGTGCTGTTAGCAACAGGATGTGGAGTTGCTAAGGTCCACCTTGAGGTCATTCTCTTCTGATAGATTTTGTTTCATCTGCAATCAATGCAAAAACAAAAAAAACGCAAAGTTCGGCAGGTCTGCAGGCAGTCATTGCATTTTACTCAACGCTACTCTAATCTGCTAAAACGATGGATTTCTGTCAGTGGTTTCATCCCCTGCATCCGTATCGGTTGGAGGGTTTCATGAGATACTTCCTTCACTCACTAAGCTGGGGCTCACGTGTGACTTCTCCATTTGGTCAGGCCGTAATGCGACTGTGTTCCCGCCTCGTCCAAACAGTCATCGCTCATTAGTCTTGCAGACCCATGGTCAGTCGTTGTGTGGTCCCGGTGGTGATGCAACGCTGTCATCACAAGCACAGCCTTGATTACGCAGGGAAGGAAAGTCAAATACCAAAGGCTGCTGTTGAAATTCTGATTATCCAGAGCACGTGTGGAGAGGAATGATTATTAAACACCGAACATCTGATCGGCGCGCAGCCGTTCAAATGTAAGCAGAACCGCGAGTTAAAGGTCGGAGAGTATGTTGATGTTTCACGTCACAGACGAACGGTGTTCCAATTTTGTCAGAGCTTATAATCTCCATTTCTGGGAAGAGCTGGAAAAACAGTTTTATTTTCCTGAATTTTGTATTTGTTTACGGGACACGTGAAACGTCTGCATGCGGCCCCGAGGCCTGTCATTAGACGGAGGAAATGAAATCAGATTCCAGACAGATAGTATGTGTTTTTTTTGTTTTTGTTTTTTGGGAATTTCCCTGACGGTTGGTTGAAATATTTTTTTTTTTCCCATTATTACATAAAACAATGTTGCACAGATCCAGAAATCCCTCCGTAAAGACAAGGCAGTTTCCATCTGGCTCTCTGCGCTGACGACAAACCCAATTCCACATTTTCAAAACTCACGCCAATGCATTCAGTGTATATTCACGTTTATCCCAGTAGGCGTGAAAGCGGAGAAGAAGCCAGCCGCCCCCGATCGGGATGGAGCCAAAGTGGACGTGTCTCGTCTGGACATGCGCGTTGGACGCATCGTCACGGCGGAGAAGCACCCGGACGCAGACAGTCTGTATGTGGAGCAGGTTGATGTGGGAGAGGACTCCCTGAGGACAGTGGTCAGTGGGCTGGTCAATCACATACCTATTGATAAGGTAAAGTGTCCCTCAACCACAACCGCTGTTTTATTATTATTTACTCACAGACTAACAGCGAGTTGGCATCAAATAAAAAAATTAAGTGTTTTACCAAGAATCAGCAAAATTGATGAGCTAAAAATAAAGATAGTATTTAGTTCTATTCTTTCCACTTGAGTGTGCGTCGAAAATGATCCGAATATTCTCTTGCAATTAGGGTTTACACAGCCTGAATCCACAATGACAAGGTGGCCTGCAGATTTTTGTCTTCCTAGCCTGTGCAACATTTCCCAATGCCAGATAATCAGTGTGATTGATCGCTCGAAATGAGGTTTTCATGTCAGCGTGATGGTTCCCCACTGAGACTATTTTCGAGTCGACACAAGGCATGCACGCGTTCGTGCCCGCCGGCCGCTGGGCTCATAGCATGAATTTATTACTCCATTAAGATTTTTCTTAATGTGCTGATGGATCTGTTTATGCTGCTTTTTGTTATTGCATTGTCTCGTGAATTTCTGATTTGCCGCAGAGGCAAACTAATTTCATTTCAGAATTTCATTAACGCGAAGCACACTAGTTACTTTAATGGTCTCCGCTGTTTCTCTTTGTAATCGTAGCCCTCGGAGCTTTTCGTGCATCTCACTTGCGCATTCTTCTGTCTATGGACAATATAGATCATTTAAAAGGAACCATATGTTTTCTGAAATTGTGGGTAAAGGACACCAACTTAATGAAAAGCGATCGAATATTAAAGTGTTTTTTAAATGTCTGCACAGACAAATATTAGACGTCTGACACTCATCCAAGTTCAACGTTTCTTTTTCTTTGCCAGAACGAGAAAGTTCACACGCACGATTGCCAAACCGGCGGCGAGTTAAAAAATGATCTGCCGCCATCGGCCCTTTCAAAGCAACACGATTGGCTTTAGATTTATGTTTCAATTTCTTTGAGGACAAAAGCCTTGAATAAAAGTTCATCTGTTTGCCATCGCAAGGAATGACAGTTTAAAGTTTTCACATTTGTTCCCTGTGGATTATAAAATGAAATAAACAAGCCATAATCTTCAGCACATATTTGTTTAATTATTGGGTGGGATGTTGGCGGCGTGGTCCGCATTGATGTCTCCTGCCCTGCCCACGCAGGCTTCATCCATCATCAGTTAAAGGTGCTTTGCGCTCTAGTATATTGTAATTTCCTTTTCTTCTTTATTGTCCAGACCATATGGAAAATAAAGATGCATTTGATCCTCCTGTCCTCCGTGCAGATGCAGAACCGCATGGCAATCCTGATGTGCAACCTGAAGCCAGCCAAGATGAGAGGAGTGGTGTCCCAGGCTATGGTCATGTGCGCCAGCTCGCCAGACAAGATTGAAATCCTCGATCCTCCAAGTGGGGCGGTGCCAGGAGACAAAATTACTTTCCAGGGCTTCCCAGGTATCATCATCCAGTTACCGAAACCCTCCCCAATCAGATTCATCATTAGCTTCAATCTTAAATGGTGCAAATCCCATCCAACCAAAACAGAAACTATGGCTGCTTCCTCGCCGCTCTGTTTCATTCAAGGAAGCCTGCTGGAAGAATTTCCCGGGAACGTTTTCAGAAAAAAGCCCCTTCTATTTCATAAATGAATTTTCCACATTCGTTCCTTTTTTGAAGGCACCGATCACAATGCATTCTCAGACGCAGCTCAGCTCTCGTTAGAAGACTCCTCATTTGGGATTTGTGTGGATTTGATTGGCCGATTAACACCCGCCGCTCGTGACACAACCTACCGGTACTTTAAAGGGCCGTAGCTGTCCTGTCAACTTCAACTGATGTCGGGGAATTTAAAAAAACGCAAAACACATGAAGCCCGTTCTTCATTTAGGAACACGACAAATGGAGCGTACACGAGTCGAGGTCCCTCCTCTGAAGCATTCCAAACGCTAATGAACGCAGCCCAAAATCAGAGCAGCACTAACACGCCATTGTGGTTGTGATTTAAACCTCTGTGGTTCTAAAGTTTGTGTTTGCAGAGCTGAATATTGGTCATGAGAAGAGGATTAGTTGCGTATTTCGTCTACTGATTTGTTGGAGTTCCGTGACGCTTTCATCCCTGCAGGGCACATGTTTCAGCCACTCTAAAAGCTATTTAATGCACCAGGGATCTCTCTGGCCGTAATCATTAAAAAGAGTCCCAATCAACCCATCTTCTGAAAGCGTCCTTCCCCAGAGAACAGAAGAGGAGGAGGATAAACGAGAGGCGGAATCGATGGACGCTTTGTTGTGGCGTCGACTCGGAACAGTAAAGTAAAAAAAAAAGTTAATGTAAGGAAAAATTCAAGATGAAATCTTTTTTTTTTTTTTATTCATTGCTCTGCATTGGTGTTCCAGACCCTTTAAGGTCATAATTGAAATCGTTCAGATCCCAGTAATCAAAGCTTCTTCAATAGAACCTCTTATTGGGATTTAGAGACTTGATCAATGCTGCTAGAAGATACTTTGGATCATTTTCTCAACCCTGGAGAGAGCTGTCAGATTGTTTTGTCAAGAGCAGCGTCATCATCTTTCATTATTACTCTTCGTATCATCGTTATCATATTAATTTACCCACTCGGGTCCTTTTCCTGCTGTACGTTCCCTCTTCTGTACCAAAGCATCAAAACTGAAACCCGGGTGGTTGACAGCTGCCAGAAGTGGCCGCCTTGGGGAAATGAAACACATTTTGTGTCCTCAAACCATAAAGTTGACACCAGACAGAAGCTCTGCCGATTCTGATTGTAAATGTTTCTCAAATGTCAAGCGTCAAAAACAAAGGCATGGTTTACATCATAGTTTAAAAAGCATATGCTCTAGAATCTATACGTCCTTCCTGTGTCACGGATGAGCAAAGAATCTCAAAAGTGATTCCTTGATTGCAGGTGAACCCGACAAAGAGCTGAACCCCAAAAGGAAGGTGTGGGAGCAGATTCAGCCGGAGCTCCGGACAGATGATCGGTGCGTCGCGACCTATAAGGGAGCTGCTTTTGAAGTCGCAGGCAAGGGAGTGTGCAAAGCCCAAACCATGAGCAACAGTCACATCAAATAGAATAGCAGTGCTGCCGGACAAAGCTCGGTGTTTATTACGCGATCATCTGCAGTTGTGATAATGATGATGATGGTGTTGAGAAACAGGATGATGATGATGATGAATGGAAGAAAATGCCATAAAGCGGATGAATAAAGAGATTTTAAAGTTTGTTTGTAGAATCAGATTTTTTCTTTTCTTTCTAAATTGTGATTTACAGTCACAAACACACATTTTGGTTTGGCCTCAGGACGCCAACTTCGGCGTTTAAAGATCACGCAGGCATGTCATACTCACTAAAACCGATTTCGATGGCACTGGTTCTCCACTCTCCCCGGGCCGTTTCTCAACCTCGGCTCTGGGATTCCAGTGCCATGTGCTTTGATTGTAAAGTCCCCTTGAAAGAAAAGGCCAGTCCACATCAAAAAGTATGAAAGTAAACGCAAGAAACAGAACTGTGCACCGAGCTCGAGCGTTACGCCAGCAATTATTACGAATGACTCCACAAAAACATCTGTCATGGGTCAGAGCCGTCCACCGCGCACCATCCTGGCTGAGGACTGTTTGTGTGCGGGATCCAAGACCTATTCTTAGCTGCTGCAGGATCTTACTGCATTAGCTGTTAGCTGCACATTTTTGTTACATCTGTTTAGCTATGAGGTGCGATAGAGGGGGGGGTTAGGGTTAGGCTGATAATCCACCAATGGATCACATATCGCGCGTCGTTATGCACCAAATGCAGGAAATGATCCGATCGGTATTCCTAATTTGGTTTTGGTCTCTGCTCCCTAAGCAAATGAAAGGATAGAACTCTAATCAGTTAAGTGGACCTTAATCCACGTTTTCTCAGCGTCCTATACGGATCGGGCCCCTGGAGAGGCAGTGCAGAACACATCACTGGGCCTTAACACTGGGCTCTCTGCCTTGCAACCTGAGAGCAAATTTGCTCAAGGATATTGTGAGTCAGACATTTCCTAATTTAATTCTCAGCTGTAACTGGGGCCCTCTATGAGTCGCAGTTACCTACTCATCAGATTTCTCATATGTCTACATCTGACTACAGATTATCAGAATTTTCCCCTAATCAGTACATCTGTGTTTGTCTACTATGGGCTAGCGTCACAAAGGGTTGGGAAACAGGCCTGTCCTGAAGCAGGATTTGAGATTGCAAATACCGATTTTTGCCAAATATTGATTGCATAATCACAACTCCTCTGGTTTTTTTTATGTTTTTTTTGTTTTTAGGGGAAGGAAGTGAAGTAAGTCCTGTAGCTGATGCTCCGACATCGCCCCCACCTAGTTTTTTTTAATTCTGCTATGATCAGAAAATCTCATTTTCAACCTTAGCAAAGAGAAATCAATTCAACAGTACAAAGAAACACAGTCAGAAGTGACTCAGGGCAAGAAAAGAACATCTCTGACATCTGGTATTATTTAATGGCTATGACTAAATGGAAAATTCATCCTTTTTTATTACAGTATTTATTTTTAACATTATTCTTCTCTAAATATTTAGTTTTAAAGTTCCAACGAGAATGCCCGAATAGCCAGAACATCATGAAATGACAGTTGCCATGACGAACAGTCATTTGATCAACGAGGCCTGAAAAGTCAAACTGTGACTGGTCTTTATAAAGGAATGCAGAACTCTGTCTTCTAAAGTAAAGACGTGTCAATCAAGATGTGTTTCTTGATTGCTTCAAGAACTGCTGGATGTGTAGAGTGTCATCAATTTGATAACTGTGTGTATGGTTTCCCCCAAAAAAGCTGAAATGCTATGTAATATAAAATGAAGGCAGAGCGCAGATTGCAGCAACCCCTCATCATGACAACATTTGAAATGTTGAAACAGAGAAATTTGTCAGGAAAAACTTTTCCCTCTGCTCCTCATTTGGGAACTGAGGGGACCGATTGCTGTCATTTTGAAAGCGGAATGTTTTTCCCATTCCTGCCCTGATTGAAGACTTAAGCCGCTCAAGAGTTCAGGGTCCCCGTTGTCATATTTTATTGTTTCATAATGCTCTTCAGTGGTTGACACGTGGGGGACTGCAACCAGGCCGGTTTAGCACCTGGACTCCTTTACTATGGAGCCATGCTATAAAAATACATGCAGAATGTGGTTTGGCATTATTCTGGTGAAATAAGCAAGGCCTTCCTTGAAAAAGGCCGCCTATTCGGCAGCATATTCCGTGTCAAAGCTTGTAAATCATTCAGTATACCTGGTGCATTCACAAATGTGCGGGTTACCCATGTGCACTAACGCGCTCCCCCAGATGCCGTACGGTCCCCCCCGGGCGGAGATGTCTGCTACCGAGTCGTCTGTTTTTAGTGCAGTGCCCTCTGAAGATCACAGCTATCCAATACTGGATTCGGGCCTTTTCTGAAACTTTTAATGACAGTGACTACAAATCTGCATAAAGTTGTTCCATTCTCCCTTTCTGCAAGGGGCCATTTGTAATTCAGGTGAACCAACATCCTCTCAGGAATGTAACCTGCATCTGCATCCACTTTAATTTAAATTCATTGTTTTTTGTTTTGTTGTTTCCTTCGGTGCTTAAATTCCTGGGTAATAGTCGCATTAAGATCTAAGTCCCACATAACGACCACTGTAAACCACTAAAATAATGGGATCGTTTTTGTGGCATTAATTCAATCGCTTGCGACACAATATGATTAAGAATAAACATGTTTGTTATAAAAGTATTACACAAAAAAGGTTCTTTTTTTTTACAGACTGTTTGATATAATATCCTATGAATATTCCCACGCTCCATCACAACACAGGTGGTCATTACAGAATGGAAAATTTGTCAGACGTGACCAATCAGAATTTGCAGCACCAATAAACAACAAATAAAACAATCAATGGCTTAATTTCAATAATTAAAGTGAATGGGCAGAAACATGTTTTGAATGGGGGGGGAGAACAAAAACATATGGACATATTTTGGCTGTAGATGAAAGTGCAGCTTTTGCATGCTCCGCTGGTTTCATGCTTCAAAGATGTTCACAATGAGCACAATTATCCAAGCTTCTCTTTCACATTGAGGAAATGCATTATCCATATTTGAAGCTGCATTTATTTGCAAGCACGGCTCACAGAGAGGCCAGTTTATCTGTATCTCCTCTGAGCAAAATGAGTACTTTAATAAGAAATGTTAAAAGCTGATGTTATTTCAGCTGGCAGCAATGCAGAACAAATTACACTCTACAGAACACTATAAGACTCGGCTGCAACAGAAAACAGCTGGAGGCTGTCTTCGGTCTGTTTCCTGCCGTCTGACAGGTCAAACCTGAAGCGTGAAATCAATGGCAGTTATTCTGTAAACACAGCGTCTGATGAAACGGGAGAAAGCATCGGCAGACTGCATCGAAAGATGAAAGCATATGGGGATAGGGGAAAAAAAGAACCATCAACCTTGAAAAGAATGTTTAACCTCAGAGTTCATTCAGAAGCTTTCCTCAATGACACGGTCTTCTTCAAACACCTCTGACGGAATTGCTCAGGTAGCATAAAATCATAGATGGTAGCATTTAGATAGATGACAAGCAGGACCTGAGACACCTAGTTGCTGTGATGACCACAGGAGGGCAGAGCCCAACCACTGAAATGACACCAGCAGCGCACAAAGAATCGGCTTTGTTGGTTTCATTCATGAGTTAATCGCGCTTGATTGAGCTGACCTTTAGTTGGACCAATTGCCTTTTGTCCTCTCTTGACATTTAAGTCAATTTGAAGTGGGAGAAGCAAATTCCTACTCCTGCGCAATCGTTCATTTGACGCACAAAATGCGTAAGTAGACGCAGAGGAGGAGGAAGTATTGCATGACTGTATAATCATCCTTGTGAGCGAGACGCTTTGTTTGTGCTCATCTGATCTGTCTGCGATGCTGATACATACCAGGTTGGTGCCTTTAGCCATTTATTTCTTGTCAATGTGAAAAGTGACGAGAGGTTATATTAGAAACAGAAATTTGCATTTTGAAATATTCTATCAGAGCTCAGTTTAATAAGAATGTGGTTAGCCTCCCTAATTGCTCGACTCGTTGCCAAAGAATGAAGAAGCAAAAGGCCGACATGTGTTTTCAGTTGCACTTTTCACTCTTATAACCTCCTTTGTCTTAGGAGACGGCTGAGAAACTGCACAACCCAAAAACGCAGTATCGACATGCATCACGGATGTAACCCGCACCGGGCTAAAGATAAAACACCTTGCACAAATCTGACCTGAGAACAGCGACGTCTGCAGCAGCGACACTCACACTTATGGCTCTGGGTCTGCGATGATGTCTCGCTGACCTCATTAATCTTCCTCCTGCAGAGACACGCCTTTGTGTCAGGGAAGATAAGGATGCTGAGAGACTGCAGTGGAGATTTGGCCGCTCAAGCTTTCCTTAGTTTTTCTTGACACTTGAATGAGTCAGTGTGAGTGTGTGTCTTCCGGTCGCATGGAGGAGGGGACGTCCCAGGGGGAAACTTCCGAGGTGAGGAACCCTGATTAGGATCTAACAAGGACGCCACTGTCCCTGCATCCGCGGGTGAAGCCCAAGTCAACAAGGGAGACGCAACTTTTGAACCAATTAAAGCTCAACGTTGAGGCCCTTGACTGTTTATTTCACGGCCTCCTGCCTGTTAAAGGGCCTGTTTATAGCAACACTTGGATTATTTGTATGACACCAGTTAGGTTGACGGGGCTTTTTTTCGGCCAATGGCAGACCTGTAATTTGCAATTTATTATGGCGCAAATCGTTGAACACACTCATTTGTTTTGCGGCGCGAGAGCTGGACAAGGAGCTCTTTTTCGCCGTGGTTGCAGAGAAAGCACCGTGTAACCCAGCTTTGCTGCGCACTCAGCGAAGACCAGCGTCACCGGTGGCAACGGTGCTTACTCTAGTTGCCACGTTGGATATAATATTCCTGTTTTAATGCTTGGGGGATCTGGTTTATTTGGCCTGAGCATTCAGGGGAAACCCCCTCTTTCCTAGACAACAGGTGGGTGGGAGTGCTGATGCAGGGGTTTCACATCCTGGCACTGAATCACTAAATAACCACATGTGCGCACGATCAAGCCGAGGCCAAGCAAATCATTTGTGTCCTTGAAACATCTCCGCGCGTTCGCCGAACCGGACAGAGACACCGTGGAGGAGAAGACACGGGTTCCATAAGGCCGTGTGAAAATTGGTTAGATTAAACCGTCTAAATAGGACGTTCTGTTAATGATGACACCATGCGTCTTTGCAGATACACAGCAGGTGATTCCGTTTAATGCGCTCTCGCTTGTCAGATGTCTACGGCTCAACAGCTGTGACTAATGCTCACAGCTCGCACAAGCTCTGCGTCACTCCGGCAACACACCGCCAGACAATGGAAACGGTGAGTGTCGTGATTTCAATGTCTCCTCATAGCGAGACCAAAGGGCTCAAACGGGCGAATGCCAATAAACACACCTGAAGCATGCTGCTGACTCACCGTGTGTGTGTGTGCGTCCTGGATACACTAATCAGGAGCCAAAAAGGAGAACGGTGGTCGTCCAATGATACCCATGAGTGGAAAAACACACTCGCTCCGATGGCGTCTGACAGCTCTCTCGCTCAGCGGTGAAGCAACACTCACTTCATGGCAGCAGGCCTCGCATCACTAATGTAGAGTTACAGTTTGCATCTGTCGGGCGTTTAGCGCCACGCGTTTCTTATTTGTTTGTTGGTAGCCATGCTGGCGGTGATGGAGGATGGAGGCGTCAAACCTCTGTCAGCCTGTCCACCGCACTTAACGCTCAACGTCTCAGCAGCTGTCGAACGCCTGGTTGTGTCAATTGTCGTGTGCGGTTTTGTTCTTCAGACGATGAGTCCAAGTGAATACAGGATAGTCATCTTGTTTTTCCATAAGCTTTACTTATTTACCCATCTGAACATCTGAGGTGAGTCCTTGCGTCTTTGGCGAGGCCTTGACCTTTCCGTTTGCGCCATCGTGAGGTTGACATTCATGCTTTCTGGCAAAACCTCTTTCTGTGTGCATTTTGATTCATGTCCAAATGTTATGTCATCAAATGCAATCTGCTAAACATTAGCCTCTTAGCATTTGTCACTATGTGCATGTCGGCGTGATAATGTCAGCGTGGCTGTGCTCCACATGCAAAAGAGACGAGACACGCAGTGGAACGGCGGCCAAATCACCTGAACCTCACGGACTCCAGCGCAAATATGTACTTTAGGCCTTATTGTGATAAATATAAGACACTCAATGCAGTTTAGTGACCTTCAATTTAAACCCCCCAGTGGTCAGGCCTGCTTATCATTTAGCTGTTGATTGATAGATATGCTCAGTGTCACATCGGGAAACAAATCCGTCCCCTCCGGTGATCTTATCTCACGGAGGCCTCGGATCATATTTCGGGAGTAAACAAAAAAGCCAAAGGGTTAAATGGAGCTGCACGTAGACCCCCCTTCCTTCACATGGGCGCAGAGACGTGCGCATCATTTCCCACACAGACTAATTTCTCAGTCAGACCAATGAAAATAATTATAAATCAGAGGCCATTTGAATTGATCTGCCGGTATTTGTTTCTGTGCAGATGTATAAACAGCAGGATTCTGTCAGGCACGTCAAAGTGAGCTGTCCAATGTGCTGAATGCCAAGAGGGAGATTTACCACCACGCAACTTCTGTGAAGAGCAATAGAAAAAAATAATACAAGGTTGCTTTTATTGTTGAGTCACCCGAGATGGATGTTTGTGGCTTTTAGTACTTTAACGACAAATGTTTTATTTATTTGTTTGTTTGTTTGTTTTTCTGTTTGCAGAACCTTGTGTTCACCTCCTAATTTACTTTATTTGCTTTTACGTTTGGATATTTATTTTAGTGCCCAGGTAGCAGCACATCGAAGTACATGTGTGTGTGTGTGTGTGTGTGTGTGTAACTGATTGTACTGTGTGTATAGGCTAGTTCTGTGAGCCGAGTAGAATTGTTCTTTTCTTTCTCTCTCTCTCTCTCTCTCTCACTCTCTCTCATAGAACACTGATGAAAGAATGTCCACTAATGAATGGCATCAGCCTGTCCCGTGGAGACGCTTAGATAAACACACAGTTAAAATAGAGGGAGAGTCAAGTTGCACCAGGGGCACTGGTAAGAGAAAGGAGAAGCGAAAAGCATTGTGGCCGCTCTATTCTCCAGCCCAGGTATTTTTCCCCTCTTTTTAGACCGGACACCCATAATTTCTCAAACAAACAAAAAAAAAAAAATATCTTTCAGAGCTTCAAAACAATGGCTATAGAGACCTGATATAATAATTGGAGTTGGGTGCGTAGCGTTGTTTCAGGAGTCGGTCATGGCCCGAGGAGACAGCTGGACCGAGAGCCTTTTTTTGCACGGGGCCTTTGGCCAAGTGTATCTATTGGTGGTCAATGGGGTCACGGCATGAAAACGAACTATGAAACGTTAGGGGTCACTTACAATAACTGTCATCACTTCGCATTACTCACCTCACCTCACCTCAGGAGATGGCCAGACCTCCTTTGACTGACGGCTGAATCACCGAGCAGCTCTGCTTTACATCTGTGCTGGGTTTTGCTCCCTGACGGCCAAGTTGCTGCCTCAAAGACAAATTATCTGTTGTTGTTTTTCTCCTAATTTAAAAGAAGATAGGCCAAATGCACTGCTTCCGTGTTGGACCCTACTGGGGATCGTGCAATCACTTTTGTCACTTTTGTGTATATATTTAGTTTAAGTTGAATGAATGGGTGTTTGTTGTGTGCCTCGAGCTGGGACCTGAGTGCTGTTTTTCGTTCGTGCATGAGAGTGTCTGAATGACAATAAACATTTCTCGATTCTTGATTCTTGATTCTATGTGTGGGAAGCAAAGCACGAAACGCTTTTGCTTGAGCTCCACCTAATTAATGTAAAAGGGGTTGAGAAAACACCCAGTCCTAAAGTTAAATTCCCCTTATGAATCACCCACCCGTGTTTTGAAGCCGGAGCCAAGCTAAGTTTGTCTAATGGTGTTGGTGGTGCTGGCATGCAAAATGACCCTCCAGAATATCCAAGCTGTTGTTCAAGAGTTATTTTATCCTCTACCAGAAAGGAAAGTGAGTGATATCATTTTAGAAGGAAAATAAATAAAGCACATAATCAAAGCAGTCACTCATAATTCAAGATGATTGCAGCTTCTTCTTTTTTTTCTCCAGATGTTTTTAATCTATATCAAACAATGAATGCGCTACATTTTGACAGAAACTCTTCTTTGATATTAACTCATTAGTTTAAGTAGGGTATTAGATCAGACCTATTGCAATAGGATGACATTTTCAACAACACCGACACCAACTCTGATTTCTGAGAGCTAACATGCTAAAAATATATATATATACCATGAACTTGTGATACAAGACTAAAACTACATCAGAATATTACATCAGACCGCGGACAGCAGAGCGCAGACTTCTTGCATGGCTGTGGTGAAAATAAGATTAGATTATTTCTGATTTCCTACCACAGCGTGACAGTAATAAACGGATGTTTATTTATTGTCAAACAGAAAAAATAGGAAAAAAAAAAAAAAGAATTAAATAACCCGTACAAGCTTGAGAGCCATAATCACTTCCATTTAACATATCTCAGTGTTTACAAAACTGCAAAACAGAGGCAAGAGACTTCTTGAGTGGGAAAACATTGAAAACACAGACGTGTTTAACGCCACAGCGATTACGCTCTGCAGCTGATGGAAAGAACAGGACACACAATAAATGACGACTCAATACTTGAAACACACTTCCTCTCTGCAACCACTGCGTGCTGAGTTCAAACACAATGGGACCCCTACAGGGAGAAGCGCTTCGTGATGATATAAATCACTCCCTCTGACGAGGGGCCGTAACCTCTGATGATACATGACGGCGCTTGTTGTGGCTCCAGACAGACAGAGAACAAAAGAAGAACATACAGCACTTTAAAAAAAAAACATCAGGAAGAGAAATGAAACATGCATGATGCTGGAAATCATAAATGCAACATGGTGCTTTTGGTAAAGAGCACATTCATCTTATCTCTTTATCTGCTTTGGTGGTAGATTTCCTGCCTTTTCTTGATGCTATTGGCTGTACAAATCATGATAGGAAGGATTTATGCAAGCAAACATTAGTGTACCTTAAAAGTGTAGCATGACTGGTCTGGCCCGTACGACACCTCGCTCACTATCGTGTCGAATCAGGAGTGAACCTGGGTGGTAGCAGTTAATCAAGAAGCAAGTGTCTGTGGGAAAACCTCCCAGGGAGAGATGGATAAATAATGGATTGGCAGCCAACTTTGTGGTTATGTGGGGGTTAGGGGGGGGGGGGCTGTGTGTGTGTTGTTGTTGTTTATGTGTGTGTGTGTGTGTGTGAGGAAGGAAGGAATGTCAACTGCTGCACTGCACAACATGCATATGGCCACCACTGAAATATAATTTGTAGCCAATGACAAAGCTGTGTGCAGAGCCAAAGGTTTTGTGTGTGTGTGTGCGCGTGTTGTCTATTCAAATGGAGGGATGGGTGTGGGGATAGGGCGGGGGGGGTCGCTTTAAATGACCAGAGAGAGGAAGGATGTCTCCAACCTCGACTCTGGCGTCCCTTTGTCGTTCGTAAAAGCAAAACAAAAAGAGAAGAAGACAAGAAGAGAGACGGGGGGGGAAGAAAACTGAGCATGTGGGAAGGGGAGAGAGGAGGGATAGATAGAGGGAGGGAGGGAGGGAGGGAGAGGGGAAGCAGAAAGTTAGAGCCAGTTGCTGAAAACAATGCAGTCTGCTTTCTGACAGACATGATGTCACATTAGTGGAGTCCCTGGTGTGTGTGCGTGTGTGGGGTGGGGGGGGGGGGGGGGCGAGTGGGCTGGGTGGGGCCACGTCTCTGTCCTCCCTCTTCCCCTGTGTGTCTCTTTTTCTTTTCTTTTTTTCCCCCTGAATGAATCTTGAGAACCATAATGGGCCCGGGCTCGCAGCTCCACTTCCGCACACCTGTCATTTGAAACAGTGAGATTTCCAGGTCGTTCATTCATGTCTCCGGTCCCCACTGAGCCGCTGCTCGGAGAGCGAGGCAAGCCGGGTAAAGGATCGCCCTCGGGGGAGAGTGTGGGAGTTTTGGATGTGTTTTAGTGTGTGGATGGGATGGAGAGAGCGAGAGAGAGAGGAGGAGAGCGGAAGCATATGGCTGCTGAAAGAAAACGGTGGTATAACCTTCACATTAAACGCATCGGGTCTGTGGTCAGACGTTTCCCATGAACACACTTGAGTTTGGACCCGACTCCTGCTGCAGGTTGTGCCTCTGCTGTCTATATTTCTTTATATTTATTTGTATCTGCTCCACTGATGTGAGATAACACCACATATTAAGTTATTTTAAGGAATGCATGTAGACGCACAATCTCAAGTTTCTATATCCTCTCGTCAACGTTTTCTTGAAATGAGTCAAAAACCCCCCTGAACAACTTTCAAACTTCACTCAAAGATCAAACTGTTGATTATTTCCTGAGTCATTTAAACAAATTAAAACGCTATCCTCTAATGCGCATCCAAAAGTGATGTTTTTGCTCAGGGACAGATGCTCATCTTCACTCTTCACTCTGTATTTATGGAGCCATTAAGTTCCTGGCTCTGTGTCATGCTGAACACTAACCTAACGCACACAAGGAAATCATTAAGGGGATTGTATCATATTGTTGTGTGGTCTTAACCTTCTGGCGCTCCATGTTCATGTTCTTCCATCTGTCATCTTTTTTAAACACCCACGACTCCCTGTTCTCTTACAAGAAACGTCCCAGATTGATTAATGGCTCTGTGCAAATTTGAAGCTAAGCACAAACACATTCACTTTCATGTGCCGACACACCTGAGCTGACCGCTGGAGTTCCGCGGTATTAATATGCCTATTTTAGCCGAGACACACAATCACACACAAGTGTGTATTTTGAATCTCCCTGTGGTGCATGAAGTCATGCTTTCTTTTTCCTGGTCCAGCGAGCAAAGGAACGTTTCGGGATCCAAACCACCCATCGAGCGACCTTCTGTAAGCGCAGTGCGGCCTTGGCCTCCTGGGGAGGCTCTCCAGGAGGACGCTGAAACCATTTCAATAACATTCTGCAACAGCCTCATCTGCCCCCCATCTAATTTGTGCAACAGGAATCTCCTTTGTGGGGGGGGGGGCTTTCATTAATGTTTTACAGTTGGGAATGCAAATTCAATGAATGCTAATCGACTGCTCAATTAAGGCTACGTGGAGTGAAAGAAGACGTTAAGCAGACGCCCGACTGGTGTAAATAAAGAGAAAGAATGCACGACTTTGAGACTCTGCATGTGTTTGACTCATCATCTTGATTCGTAACAGAGTCCTGGTTGTTGCAGAGCTGCAGAGTTCAATCTTAGCCGATCAGGCTGCTCGGAATATTCCACTATCTGTGCCGCTGAGCTGTGTGGGTGGGAGATGGGGGGGGAATCAAAGATTGATTGTTATTGGTTTTGAATAATAGAAAGATAGATTGACAGAGAACCAAGAGAACAGGGACAGAAGGACAGGCAAATGGAGAAAGGATCTGTGAATCCGCCATGGGAAGCTTCCAGTAATTGTTTGAGTTTATTATCCGGCCCGAGGAAATTGTACCCTTTTGCCACCCACAAGCACTCAATGGTAACTATCAAGTTAAACTGCTAAAGTGAGACATTGTGACAAAGCCTCCTTTTAGAGATGAGGGATGACAGTGAGATGAGGATGGGCTGGCGAGGGGAGGGGATGGGGATGGGGGGTATAAAGCTTGTCCCCCGGGAGAAGGAGGGGCGGTGTCACCGTGTGGACTTCTTGAAAGAAGAACAATGAAGCTCGGTATCGGGTTTTTCTGTTTGACAAATGGATCTCCTGCTGCGCTCGTGAGGAGTGCAAGAGCCATATCTGTGTGAAACAAAGGATGATGTGCATGAGGCATCGTCTTGAATGTGTGCATGTCACTTAGCTGGTATTCGAATAACACCGGCACTCAAGCTGTGAGAAATAACAGTCCCCTAACTATGTAAGCCTGATAAAAAAAAAAAAAGAAGAAAGTCGCCACACTGCAATAAAAACTGAAATTGCATTTGCAAATAATTTGCGATAGGTTTGTAAAACTTTTTGCTTCCTGACTAAAGGTTTTACAAAGTTTTCCCAGGGCGTGCGGTAAAACGAATTTCACAATCAATTGCCATTCCGGCTCGTAAACGACCGAGCCTTTAAAAGGACGTCCATTTCACATCAAATTACAATCCAATGACCTGTTGCCAAGCAACCTGCACGCAGTGGGAATATTCCAATGTCTTTTCTTATCTCTGTGCCAATTTGTTACCTTCAACATCATTTGATCAGTTCCGTTTTTGAATGCTTTTATTTGTTTTTTGCTAGAGGTCGACCTAGGAGAAGATTCATGGACGTAGTGAGGGAGGACGATGCAAAGGGCAGGGTGAAGTGGTGAATGTTGATTTGCTGTGGCGACCCCTCACGGGACAAGCCGAAAGTACAGTAGTAGTAGTAAGAAAACCTACTATGGAAAAGCCAACACCCGCCTTGAATTGGCTTGACATGGAGGGCCTTTGTTCTTTTTAACTCTAACCCCTTGTTTTCAAGCACCCCTCTATTTTTGGCTCGCACCTCATAACAGATTTGGGGGTGAGGGTGGGGGGATTGAGATTGAACTCTTGTCATGCCAAGCAGGAGAGGCAGCACAGGCCGCATAATGGCGTCACTGTGGGAGTCGTAAATTCAAAGTGTGTGTGTGTGTGTGTGTGTGTGTGTGTCGAAAAGGGTTATCGAAAGACCACATTCTGTTTTAATTACGTTGTTGGAGTCAGAGTTGTACTTTGATATGCAGAATAAAGCAGAAACACCACAAGTGTTAGAAATAGCAAATAATCCGGATTTAACAATTTCAATATCGTGTAGGACTCGTTTCACCGACTTTTACCTATGTTCAATTAAGCGATGATAATAAAAATAAATTATACAAAAATTGGTCCAAAACAAAACCCACGCCTTAAAAATGCTCACTTCTGAGACAATTTTAGTCCAAGTTAAACCTGAACACACCTGCAGCTGCTTCAGCTTTCATTCCCAAGAAGCGATAAGAAACACATGCAGGCAATAAAATAGTGATTTAAGTCGGTTGACACCAGCAAACCCTTTTTGAGCAAGATTACAAGACAGCTCCTCGCCACACACAGACACACAGGTTTCCTACCTAATAGGTAACCTGCTCTGACAACGTGCCCGTGAAGTCAGCAATGCCCTCACCTGTGTAGGGGAAAAAAAACACAAAAAAATGCAGGCTTTGAACAAAAAGGCTGCTCTCTTCGACTTACTCAAGACAATAAAACCACACACAAATCTTCCATCCAAACCCTGTAAATCAATGTGAACACTGATCAAAGCGAGGCTGTGAATCTGACATGGCATATCCTGCATTCCAAGCTAAACACATTCACATGCTATACGCTCAAAAGCATAGCATTGTTAGCTGACCCCATATCAATTTCAAGTTAAAGTTCATTCTGACAAAAAAAAAAACTGTTGTCAAGAAACTGGTCATACAGTATTGATTTTACTTTGTTAAAGTTGAAAGTTCTATCCATTTAAAACATTAAAGGGGCAGTGTGGCGGTCACAAAGATGGTTTGCCATCAAGGGTTAATATATACTGAGCACGATTGAGTTCAAAATTCAGGGTGAACAATTTTTATGGACAAATGGATTTTCAATCAAATTAAAAATGTACGTCTGCAATATCATTGCAAGCTCAGAAGAATTTCTCTAAAACTGTTCAAGACAGGAGAATACATTTTAATACTGATATATATATTTATTTATTTATTTTTACTGGGTTTGAAGCCTTTGATTGAAGACTTACGGTATATTTATGTCTATTGTTGTCGGATAAGTTTGAAAATTACCAATGAAAAAAATTTGTTTTGCTTGAGTTAACTCGAAATGTGCTTTGGTGCGTATCGTTGTCCTTGTGAACAAATTTTCTCACAAGCCAGTATGCACATTGGAAGCAAGCGTTGTGACATTGATCGCTGCGTCTTCTTGTTGCGAAATGTAACAGAAACCCAATAAAAACATCTTTGGCATGAATGGTGTCCTTGATTACTAACCAAGAACAGACATCTAACTATCGAGGGGATGCTGTACCTAAATAAAACAGACATAACATGCTTTTTTTTTCTTCTTCTGTTGTCTTTTTTAACTTAAAAACTGCACTTGCCAGGGTTGCTTTACTCTCACAATTATTGATTCTTGTTCATGAAAATAGCCATTGTTTATACCAACAAACGACTGACTCTCAAAGGGGTTCTGGTGGTTTCCAAAAAAATAATTTTATCACTCTGTACTCTGGCAGCGATGGAGATCGAAAAAGCCAAAGCAGATGTTCTAAGATTGAAAAAGAGAGAGAAGACTTATCACCCGCAATGACTGTTAGAAATGATCCTCAGACGGGAGTCGAAGAGTCTTCATAGCGATGGAAGTATTGTCATGAGAGGCAGAATCATCTCAAGGACAAACTCTCCGGTGCTCCGGTTCTGTCGTAGCAGAAGGTTCAGTTATAGCACCTGACTTCATGGGTTCATGATTATGTTCTAGAAAAAGTGGCTTTGAGAATTTTTGTTTTTGTTTTTTTACATATGATTGAAATAATATGTTTTACACTTGAAAACTCAAAAGACATTCTTGAGATATTCATTTATTTATTAAAAATAAAATACAAATTCATATAAAAATTGCAGGCCGCATTAACGTTAAACTTTCATATTGTCCTGTGGGCCACAAATTATCATCCTGTGGGCTGCGAGTTTGAGACCCATGATATAAAGCAACAAAATATTAAATTAACTGGCATCCAGTGATTGATTTTTATGGATGCATCCGATATATTGGCTCCTCTCTCAAAGCATGTCTTTTTTTTAGTGCGTAGAATGTTGAATATATTTCACATCGAGAGATTTCACATTCTCTTGTTCTCATAACCTTTGAAAATGTAACAAGGGGATTTTCAAAGTCATTTTAAATGAACACAACAGGCAGTGTAACTGTACTGGATATTTGATAAAGAAGCTGTGAGATGAAAGTGGTCACCCAAATGACAGCCCCCCCCCCCCAAAAAAAAAACTATCTCTGTCATGTCGGCTGTCTAATCTGGCTCCCAAATTTCTACGTTCTAAACATTTCATCTCTTGTTCTTCCAGATCTATCTCCTGATCATCTGTTGATTCGTGCCACCTGCTCCACTCATGCCACCTGCCACTCATCTCCTCATCAGATTGTTTAGTCACACGCTCCAACTATTCATCGCTCTCCCTGAACCCGCTTGCGTGTGTCCTAACCCTGCTTGTTTGGCTGTCCCTTTGGACTTGTCCTCCTGGTTTTTGGAACTTCCCTTTGCCTTCGCCCTCAGATTTGCCTGCTGGATAGGGCTGACCACCTGAATTTGAAAAAATAAAAGGCTCAGTTTCTGGATTCTCTCTCTCCCCCTGTCATGCTTTTGGGTCCAAACCTCCCATGGCCCCTGACAAATCTCCATCATTGTCATCCATCTGAAATCAACCACTTGCACATACTCTAGGCAGATGTAGGCACACAGAAAGGAAGTCATTGCAGATGACAGAAGTTCTCTTTGACATCTCAACTGGGATGTTCTCCCTTATTTTAGTTACAGTCTGCTGTCATTCTTTCCTGAACTATTAGAACAGACTTAATTGTTTCAGTGATTTCCATCTACACATTTCCCTGACAGATGTGGACCCCAACCTTGCTTGTCCTCCTGGAGATCATTGCAATATGTTTTCAGAAAAGAAGCATGCATCCTTTAGGTGTTTAAAGTTGTTCTTAAAATGTAATCACTCTTGGACACATACAAAAAAAAAATGTACGAAACACAATTGCCAGCAACCGATGACTAGTTTATTCCTATTATCCTGTCAGTCGCTCTCTCTTGGATGCTCGCTCATAATCAAATCGATGTCATGGTCTTAGGCTGCCAATTGTAACTCCAGCTGTTCTCTATCACATCAAGACTGTCTCTCCACCCGGCTACGTAGTCCATATTTATAGGGCTTCCATCTTCAGCTGGCAGATGATGTGGATATTTTTTGTAAGATGCACCAGCTGTTGTTGAAAGAGAGAAGAGAGAAGATTCAAGATTCAGTTTTTGTCAATTTTCCTATATATTTTAGCTCAGCTAAAAGTCCCAGTGGGAAGCCAAGCCAATCAAGCCAAGTAACACCCTCAGACATAAACTGGTTCACCCAAAGGGTGTGAGGGTTCTGGTTCAGGTGTCAAGAATTACCATGACTTGGATGAACGAGAATCTACAACACCAATCTCCACCTGTAACCCTAGAAATACACAGAATAGAGTGACAAGTGGGGGGGCAGCACAATGTTGCAGCGGTTAGCGCTGTTGCCTCACAGCAAGAAGGTCACAGGTTCAAATCTGACTTGCGGCCCTTCTGTGAGGAGTTTGCATGTTCTCCCCGTGTCTGCGTGGGTTCTCTCCAGCTTCCCCACCGCCACCAAAAACATGCAAATTAGGTGAATTGGTTACACTAAATGTGTGAGTGTGTCTGTGAATGCTTGTCTGTCTGTGGCCCTGCGATGAACTGGCGGCTTGTCCAGGGTGTACCCCACCTCTCGCCTGTAGACTGCGCTACCCACTGTGTCAAATGTCAAAGTCGTGTACCCGTGCAATCTGGATCGACTGGGATCGTTTGAGGGTTGTAAAAAAAACAACTTTGACCAGAAAATGGCTTAAGAAATATAAACCAATATTAGTTGAGTGGATTAATATAATTCATAATAAATATGATAGTTGTAGATTGAAGAAACATATAGTCACATTTTTAATGTGCGATGGGAGAGAATAAACAAACCGATCCAGTGATGTTCATGAAAAGAGAGAGAAAGAAATTGACAGGGCACTCGGAGTGTCTCTAAACACACACTGGGAAATTTCCATGAAGGACTAATGCAACAGTTTAAAAGCAGTGGAGTGAATTAACTAAAAAGGAGTGGTTGACCAGACAGGGGTTTAGGGATGGAGTGTTGGCCGATGGATTTCATCTGTTTGGATCACCTCTGATGGAGAAATGCTTCTTTTCTTGGACCATCTGCCACTGCATGGAAAATCATAACTTTGAAATTTGCTCCAAACTAAAGCTTTGCCAGCCATTATGAATACTTCAGAGCATATTTAGATTTCTAACCTGAGACATTTTTCTCTCTGCACTTCAGCTTTGGCTGAACGGATGATGAAAGATTATATATATATATTTAAAAAGGATTCTATGAGTTTCAGGTTTCTAAGCAAAATAAGTAGGGTTTTTTTTTTTTTGAGTTTATGACCTGAGCAACCTTTGTCTTCCACTACTTGAAAATCCAATGGGTGGGTTTCTTTGGGTTTTATCATTTAGATGAAGTTAATCAGTTTATAGATTATCTACATAATAGACTCTACCCCTTTATGAAGCAGTATCACTATTGTACTACTTACAAATACAGGGTAATAGGACATTCCTCAATTTTGGGTCCCATGTGGGCTAAAGACAACTTTGAAAATGGCATATTCTGTTATGGAGGGGTAAAATATAGCCAGACACCCACAGGACTCCATGTTTCCTATGGGCAACACAACTTTCTTCATATGTTTCTAATTTTTTTTTTTCTTGACTATGTCAAAGCATTTAAGATGCAAAGCCTCTTTCTTGCTAAATGTGGGCATGCAGCTTGATTAAAGTATGAGTCAAATGAAATCCATATCTGTGCCATAGTCCTCAACAAAATGGCCATCATCGTCTTCATTAGCGTATAGTATCCCTGCTCGAGAACCTTTTCCTTCTCTGCCACAGAGACTGACTACATTTCTGATTCACACTCTGCCACCATGGGCACAAAATCAAAGTTGTCATCTGAATCATTGAGCATATTTATTTAGTTGGCAACCCTCATGGGCAGTCAGACCCTGTCCATATGCACGCCTTCATTTGTATTTTCTGCTGACACACACTGGAAAGTGAGGAGCCAGTGACAGTCGCTGTCTCATTAGCAGGTTTTCGGTGGAGACTCCAGAACCTGTGGGTGGCCTGGAGCTGCAGAAATAAAAACGCATGTCTGTATCTACTGCTTCTTTCCATGGAGACCTGAATACTCTGGTAGCTGTGAATGCACCGTTTCCAGTGTCTGTGGAGATCAAAAAGGATTCCAGGATTTCAGCAAGTAGAAACCCTGTCGAAACAAAGGTAGGGTAGAGTCATTACTTTCAACCCCCCCAAAAAAAGAAAACAAAAATGACCGGACACGTATTCGATTTAATGTGTTAGGATTCTGTGCAGTATCTTTTAGATGACATCTCTCCTGTTTCTTTTGTTTTGTTTTTACAAGCAAATAAAGAGTGAAGAATAGGAATGGGTGTAAATGGCTTTACCTTTTAGAGTCAGCACTCAACTTGAAATACAAATGCTGAGCATCTGTTGAACACATTTACATGAGAGGTCACTCCATCACTTCTCTGTAAAATAGTTTAATGACTGCTGAGGAAAATAATTAAATATAGTTTTAAAATTATTTTTCCGAGGACATAAGACACAACAGATAAAAACCCCAGCATTTTATTTGGAAGAGTCTGGTCTCGTCATAATTAAGCCACATGTTTAGGCTTTCTTACTGATGACAATATTTATAGCATATCTTAGCATTCTGGCCCCCTCTAAATGTATGCTGACAGTCGAGCTGGAAAGTATATTGCATCGTGATTGTAAATCTAAAATGATATTGTAGCAGATCGTGAAACTGCAGCTGTTCAGAGTCACGTAATCCTTGCAACTAGATCAAAGTGCATTTACAACATTCTGAACAAAGGCATCTATCTATCTATCTATCTCTAATCGTACGAAGCATTGTCTGGACCAATCAGCATTTTTTATAATGCATTAATAATTTCCCAATTTCAATGTAATCATACACTGTGTACAATGTTTAGAGTAGAATAATGCGTAGTCTCTTTCTAGCCAAACAGAGCATCTAAGCATGTTCATCTAAGAGCCCATCTGAAAATCATCAGCCTATAATGGCTCTCTTGAAATCTTATTTGTAAAAAAAAAAAAATTCAAATACAACCACATTTGGGGGCGTCTCGAGACCCTTGAACAGTTTCCGCATTTATTGGTTTAGTCTGTCTACAAAATGTGTTTTATTTAATGATTTCTTCAGCTTCAATCATACGTTCCCTTGACATGGTTAGCCTCTAATGGCATTTATGTTTTCACTTTATCATTTCATCAGCATCACCAGCCACCACCACCACCACCACCAGTGTCTGGACTTGGACTCTAAGACAGGGGTTCAGGGAGATTGTGATTGTAGGTTAAAGATAGAACCTATATTTAACCTCCAATCACAATCTCCCTGAAGGGTCAAAGCCTTTCTGGGAGACAAACGAACTCATGCCATCAGCTGTAATAAACAATTATATTTAATCCATTCCTTTGTTTCTCCGTTGTGAAATATGCACAAATGAAAACCAGTCTTTTGTAACCAATGATACAAAATACATTATTTTATTCATTCATCATTGTAAATGCACAACACAAATCAATGTAATGTATTAACACAAACGATATTTAGTGGGATATAAATCTTGACACCATTTACACACACTTTACACAAACTATTCTGAAAGTTGACGGACTTGCCTCTGTTTTGGAAACGCCCAGTTTAATAATATCAGTCAAAACTAGCTATACCTCTCCCCTTTGCCTAAACTCACAGTTTCTATCATTCAACTATATTATTTCAATCCCATATCATCCTTCATCGCTCTCACCTAGATCACTTTGTTGTAGCGTTCAAGATTCACATTTGTTTTGCATTATGTACATGATATACATTTATTCTTAAATACATTTTCATTGTTTTCCTATCTATTTACAATATAAAAGCTTATTGGTATTTTAAATCGTTACAAATACATGTAGTTGATGCTCTAAAAACATTAAAGCAAAAGTATATTGACTATGTAGGTAACAAGTGATTGTTGAAAGTTGTCCTAAAAAAAATAAGCTATGCCTCACCTCCGGGAGAACAGAACTGCAGAGTATTTCATGAGACGAAGGAAATGCAGCCATATCTCTCATTTCTACTGCCTTTGTGAATGGAAAGAACTGCAACTCCCACAAAACTCTAAATGCTGTTCATGTGATCGGGAAAAGCAGAACCATTCTCTGAAACCGCACAGCCTGCAGAGCACTATCCCAGTGCAACTGGTTTAACCCATGTATTTGCATCACAATAGATTACAGCTGTCTCTGACAGATCAAACAAGGTTTCCTTTGCAGACACAATACATTACCGGGTAAAAATCGGAACCATCACTCTGATGAAAATGTTCCTGCATTCCTGCGTTAAGAATATTATGCGTCACATTGAAGTCCCTGGACTCTCCAGAAGCAAACAAGTCAAGCTCCAGAGCAAACAGTGTTGGCAATTAGTCCCTGGGTACGAATGTCTTGCATTGCATTGGTTGGACTCTTGAAACCGAAATAAACATTGTGTAGACAGAGATATTGAGATTCTGATTCTGATCTTTGACCTTGGAGTTGAATTTGCAGGAATATGGCTTGTGTGAGTGTAAATGAAATGGTGTGTCTGTCTCATTATAAATTGAAACTTGTAGAAAGATTGATGTGTCTAATCTATCAGCATTTAGCAGCTAACTTTGTGGCTCCCTAAATGGCACGCGAATGTGTATGACGTTTGTTATGTTCGTGAGTAAGCATCTCAGAAACCCATGAGGTGCATCTGTGCCTCTGTGTGTGAGTGAGGGTAAATTGTTGTATGTGGGTGAAGGGATGGACCATTCCCACTAAAGCTATCGCACCGAATGGCGAGCTTGAATCCACAGTCTGTTACGTCTCTTCTTTGTCTTTGCTCCTTTCAATTCAGCCACAACCCATCCTTTAAAAACCTTCCTTGGCAGATGGAGACGGAGGCCTCTACGCAGACAGCAGCTTCCTCCATTTCAGATCTTCTGGCACATGTGGAGCCTGGACTTGGACGAGGAGGTGGCATCTTTCCACACCTTGCAGGAAAGGCCCTTGGCACAATCGCAACGTTGGAAGATCTCCAAGCTGTGAGAGCCTTTCTTCCTCTGCTTCGTGCACACCTCTCCCTGTCTAAGCACTGGCTTGCAGATTTTGGTCCAGAAATGGCGGGCGCAGCAGTAGCCCTCCGAGCAATCCGATGATCGCAGACAACGGTCACCTTCATGCCCTAACAGACAAAGATTGGAGATAGTGCCGATTAGTGATGCACCAGCATATCATACATCTTCATAAAGTCTGGTCAGTTGCTAAATGTACGCTTGAAGATAGACCCAAATGCATCACCAGACACAGAATCCAGCATCTTGGAGTTGTAGTGGTCCAGTTAAATAAAGCAAATCATTGTTTTCACGTTTTCCAACCGGTTCAACTAAGACAGATGCCTCCCCCCGCCCCCATTGAGTCTTAGGTTCTGTTCAAGGTTTCTGCCTGTTAAAGGGAAGTTTTTATTTTGCCCCCGTCGCCAACGTGGGACAAGCTGGGTTCTATCGTTCCCTGCAGGTCTTGCAGGTCTTTCCCTGCTACACCTGTAAAGTGCCTTTGAATGCATTGTCTTCCAAGTCAAAATGTTGAAGCAACCTTTTCTTCATGTCTGGACTACATTTGGACTACATTTTGTGTGGCCATGTCAGAGGACCAAAGAAATTCATGGCGCTGTCGACATAAATCAAGCTTATTATGTACATCAACCATACTACCCCATCTGGTCTGAGGCTGACACTTTGGCAGGACGTCAGCAATACTCTTATGAATACATATTTAGCACCATTTAGTCATACGCTGCCCCCCCTCAACATGTTTAAATGCACTTCTTGCCAAAAGCTGTTTCGCCATTCAGGCTCTGATGGACTCCATAGCCCGGCTGGGTATTCATTGCTTCCATGCCACCGATTCGCTTTCTCAAGCCAGGACCTGCATAAACGCCACAGTCATAATGTTTTAGGAGAAGGAGGCAGTCGAGCACAAAATAAAAGTAAATGGCCTTTTTTATGGCGCCTTTAAGTAGTACTGCTTTTAACACATTGACTTGAGCATTGGAGCCTGCTGTCTTGTTGGTCCATTTAAAGCTGAGTAAATTCGGTGTCTCGTTAAGCACACTGTTTTATAGATAGGTTCCTTGCACAAACTCACATAAGGTGACACAGACGCTAAGCAGGGGGGTTCGCGTAGCCATTACGTGTAATTGTGCTAAACCTGCATTCTGTGGTTTTCACTTGCGTATCATACAGTGTGTACTGTCAAAGAAAAGTGCTTGTATGGCTTTTACGTAGGTGCAGAAAAGCAGGGTCATTGTGGTTTCTGTCAGGCTCCCCATGCTGTGCTTTTGGCACTCAGACACTGACATACGAGCAGAGGCGGTAATTATCAACATAGTTTGTGGCCTGGCATCGGCCATGAACTCTGTAGGGTGGGCAGACAGCGCACAACAGAAAAGCAAAGCCGACCAAACTAGACTCAGCGAGAACAACAGCGATGTTCGGAGATGGCAGGAAATTCAGTGAGCAGTGAATTCAGAGCTATGCATCTTGCAGACTTAATGATCCAGGCTATCTTTGCCCCATCTTGCCTTTAAGTGGACGCTTCGGATGCTTCGCGTGTGCCTTCCCACTCTTCCTCCAGTTGTGGTCTTTGGCAGACGGTTGGTAATGTTCATCTAAAGCGGAGATGTGAGGGGAGAGCACACTCTCGGAGATAGGAACACAAATATCTGCAGGCAGGAAAAGAAAAGAGAATATTAATGTGATTGAAAACAATACACGCCCTGCTTACACATGAGCTGCTTGATCAAATCAATGTGCTGCGAGCTTCTTTTAGCGGTTGCTGGGGGAGGCTTTTCAACACAACTGAACGCAATTTGGAAGGAAGGTCTTTATTTGTTGGCTGCAGTCTCTGCACAAGCATCAATAAATGCAATTTAATCTGTTGATGATGAAACTCCTTAAAATGTGACTATTAATTAATTCAATACAGTTCAATTATATTCAGAATTTTGTGTGAAAGCATGTGTTCACCATTATTTAAATGTGTTGGCTCCTTCGCTAGGCCACTTGGCTAGCAAAGGTCAAAAATCTACAAAGAAATTCTAAATCACCTCCAGTCAGAAAATACCCCCAAAACCCGGCATGCATTGAGAATTTGAGATCACGTTTGTGTGTGAGATATGTACAGTTACTGCAGCGGTTGCCAGGGCAGCACATGGCATCTCGGTTGCAGCGCTTCTTCCTCCTGCGGCAGGAGAGGCATCGAGAGGGAGCCTGTTGAGGGCTGTGACAGTAGCTCCCCACGCTGCACTCTTTGTCATTGCTGCAAGGATACACCTGCTGAAAACAAACATGTGCTCAGTTTATTAAAGAAAATACACGTTTAAACCACAAAATCAACAGTTCTTCACATTCCCAAAGCTGCCACACTTGGCTTCTTAGGAAGGTTTTATGCCTTATAAATTTAATAGACAGAGCAGAGCGCTGACCAAGTGCAACACTTGACTGCATGTGTGATGCAATGAAGACAATATTCTTCTACTTTGTACGTGTACATAAAAGCCCCTTGTATGAAGCCACAAAGCTACTGACCCACTCCTTACGTGCTCTACACAGGAGTGCTACTATCTCAGCCTATGCAGTCCCGCTGGATGACAGGGAGGTTCTCCTGGATGTAGGTTAAGCAGCAGGTGCACATGTGCAGCCTGACATGCGGGTACACTCCACCCATGCAGGTTTGACCTTCATTTCAATATGGAGAACTTTCCCTATATCTGTCAGCTCGTTTGGCATCTAAGGGCCTTGCTAAAGCAGCGATTTCACCCCATGGTCGTTGTGGACCTTTGTGTCTTGCACTGAGACTCTGGGTGGGGATGATCCTCATGTGCTGAGCACACAGCGGTTCCTGATGGTTGCATTGTAATGACTGCTCTCTGAGATGAGAGACCATCCCTTTACATCAAAGTCGCTGAGAATCAGGTCTGAGTCCAGAGCGACGCTGAACACCGGTGCCTTATATAGGCTATGTCTTTGAGTCAGCAGACCTGATGTGTCTTATGGAGTAACCAACATCATCTGTCAGCTGGGAACGGATCCAAGTATGCATGGAATAAGCAGCTGTGCGAAGACATACACTCAGAGAATAGTAGTTACAACTTAACCTACTGTTAAATATACAGAGTGGATGCTATTTTCACAATCCTGTTTTGCAGAGGGTACCATTGCTAAGGAGAAAGAACGTAGATGATTTGTTGGCCACGGCCCAGCAAGCCCCTACTTACCCAGCAAACACAGACCATAATTGCATTCCTTCTAATTGCATTGCATGCACCACAGTTGCACCATGTACCTCAGGTCGCAAAAGTAGCAGTTAACAAGCCACATAATACCTTTGTTATGTTCAGGTTAGAGGTCTTCAGGGACTTAAATTGGTGTGTGATATTGCTGGGTTTAATTGCTGAGTAAAACATTTTGGTTGGACCAAATCCAAGAGCTGAAGTACTGACTATGACTTAAATGCACTTCATCATGATATAAATCACACATAACGTTAACAGTGTTGCATTTTGTCAAAGTGGAGGTCAAGCATCTATCATTGCCACACAAATATGCTGTATAAATATATATAAAAATGAGCCCACTATAAAAAACTCCCGGCTCAAACTTTGAGAACAACAAACACAGTTTCTAGAATGGCAGTTTGGTTTTGCATATGTCCGTTTTGAAGTTTTAGAAATGAAAACCAAATGTCATTCACCCTCACTCTAATGAAGTCGTGACAGCAGTGTCAGCAGCAGAGATCTGAGCCTGGATAATTAAGCCTGCAAGAATATCACTGGGGTTAAGTGGGAAAATCCGTTGGTGGTTTGTTTGGGGGTGAATTGACTACAAGCTGTGGTCCCCCCCCCCCCCCCCCCTGCATCCAATCACAGTGGACAACATGTTGTAGGCACGTGTCTCAATGCTGTAGTCATTTTTCTTTTCAGGTCCGAGACAATAGAGCAATTCCCAAATCAAAACAACAAAATGAAAAAAAGAAAAACACAACTTTACAATCCAGACCTACAGTTCAATCCAAGCTCACTTTTTCCATTTGAAGTTCTTGCATCCGTGTGAAGGTTTACTGGAATCTCAGTCTTGATATAATTCCTTGCACATGCAAATCCTGTCGCTGTTAGACTTGGAACAGGAGTTTCACATAAATGACATCAATATCCAATTAATTTGATCAAATGCAATAATGTCGCAAGTTTGCACTGAACTCATCAAGAGAGAAGGACATTCTGCACAGCTGCAGGGAAGCATCGGATATCTGTCACGTTCAAATGCCATACATTAAGATAGATTAGATCAGTCATAGAGAATCCTATTAAAAAGGAATGCAATTCCATGGCTATGGAGCAACTTAAATCAAATCAAATCAAAACTTTGGGGCTATTAGGGCTTAACGTTTTTTGCGTTTAAAAGTAGAACCTTTGCAGCACAGAAGAGGTTGTTGGAGAGAAGTATATTTGTCAATGATTACAAATTGCTCTAATGCAGTCAAGATTGGGAGTGAATGTCCAATAAGAAAAAAACAAGCTTTGATATTTGAAGATGGCAATAAAATAAAATAAAAACCTCATTGACACAAGAGACTAAAATCTTGAGCTGTGTCTCTTTATATTGTTCATCAGAGAAGCCAGCTTGCATAGATAATGTGTTAAATGCTGAAGAAGCTGATTTAAGATGAAAAGATCAGAACAAATAGTGCCAATTGTTATCAAACCCGTATTAATGTGGGTGGGTTCCACTTCAGCCTTAGCCAATTCAAAATGTTCCCTCTTTTACAGAAACACGCCAGTTAGCCTGATGTAATCAACGACATGCCCTCGCCTCCAGAGTTCACAAGTAAAACAACGTCTGTCTGCCCTCTGTTTAATCCGGTGGGGGCAGTTGTGATATTTTAGTGGTTGACAGTTCATATTTGACACACCTTAACCCAAGCTTGTAAACCTCACTGCAAAGGCGAGACTTCAAGCAGCCATCGTCTCAGCCAAGAAATAATTACACCATGTCTCGAAAAATCACAACTTGCCCCTTTTTTACATGTTGTCTTTTTTTTTGTGTACAAATTGAACAAATAATATTTGATTTGTTAATTAGGAAGCTTTGGCTGAGCTGTGGTTGGTAAAAGATCAGAGTATTGGGAAAGCCACGCTAGCGCTTTACTCTAAACTGATGATGATTGCCACTTGGCTTGAGCTCTGTCTTTTAACACACAGAGATTAGAGCCATGCATGTCATCTAATTCTTGACAAGAAAGTGAAACTGTCCACTTTGGCCTCCAACCAAATGTCAGTGCTCCTCAGCTGCTGCTAAGAAAGACCCTTAAAAAAGAAGATGTTGGTTTTTTTTTTGGTAGACTACTGTATTTCCAGTCATGCATGAACTTTCCACCTCTGTGGCGTGTTCTGTTTTTGTGTCAACATCTTACGTGCACCTGCATGATTTTTTTGGTATAATTAAGATGGAGAGAAAACGCAGTAAATGTGAAGCAAAGTTCACCAAAGCTCAGTGGGAGTTTCTACTTGACTTGAAAAATGTGCTGCTATCTAAATTTAAAGACAAATGGACCCAAATGGTGCCGTATTACTTCACACTACCTGCTCTGATTCATATCAGTCGCTCTGGCCAGCAGGCTTGGATCGATTACAGATCGTAGTGTATTTGAAATCCAATGATACAACAACACCCCCCCAAAATGAATCGCAACTGATATTGTCAACTTATCTTGTCAGGTTTTAACTGCTCGATTGCAACTTCTGAGGGAGGGCACTTAATTTCGGTGCGTCGCACATCCGTCTATTTTGCCTCTCCCTTATTGTTTCCTCTTCACACATAAAAGCACAGCCTTGGCTATTAAGCAGGAAGTGGGTTCAAAATGGTGTATCCTGCCTGCCTGCCTTGGTATGCTGGTGAGACGATAAAGGCCGAGACAGACAGAGCCATAAGGGAAGCCCCGGGCGCTGTCTCGTGCTGCTCTCGTGCTGGTAAAGCACCGCGGCTTTGAAGAGGAACCTCAAATGTGCGGGAGCAACAATCTACAAGGGATTTACTGCAGGATATGCTGGGCTTTGAAAGCTCCCCCCCTGGTCTTTGGATCCCATATTTACCTAAGTAGAGTCATTCCAAAGGGCTGATTTGACGGAAGTGGCCTCTAACACAGAAAAAACAATGTAACGTCTGGCTTTTCTGCTCAGTTTGAGTCCAAAGGTTGAACATTTTTTGGGATGGTGAGGAGGTTGAACCACATATTTTACTTTCCCCAGAATTAATAGGGTAAGTATTAAGTATCAATACTTAATATGTATTAAGAGCAGCAGCTGTACTCCCATTGATTTTATTTGAAACAGAAAGCCCTAGAGTCCGGGTCGGACTCCTTCACACACCAGTTGCTCACACTTTCTGAGCACTGTGTCATGATAGCTCATGACCTCCAGAGATGAAACATGTAACATGAAACTGTGAATGGTGTTAATGAGTGGCAGGGGCCTTGCGGAGTCAAATAAACGGACTTCATATGCCCTGAGAGCACAGACAGCCGGTATCAGATAACATAGGGATGGCTGCGCGTAAGTCACTCGTCCAAACCATGTCTTCAAACACGACTTGGCGTCTTTCGGCACTGGAAACACATGTGTTTATGGGCATGTCCCTTTGAGCGCTGGAGTCCAAAGTCTCCAAAAGCTAGACCTTTTTCAGTTAACTATACATCCTGGGTTGGTTTTATTCATCGGACACAAAGAGTGACAGACTTCTTGCACAACTCCTCCATTTAAAAACAGTGCAAGGAAAGGGGTGGGGGGCTTGTGATGGTAATCTAATTGGTGTGCTACTCTATTCTAAAAGGTGTGGAATGAAGGGTGCACAGGTCTCCTCTCTCATTAACAGGTCCAATTACAGTAAAGGCGGGTTTCACAGGAGGCCCCTAATGGCTCCAGGGCAGGGCCCTCAAAGCACCCTGGGGACCCACAGACTGGAAAGGCCACCAGACGGGAAGCTGAGGAATGAACTGAGCCTAGCGCTAACAAGCGCTCACACTTCTCCTCTCCTTTTTTCTCTTTTTCTCAGCTCATTAGGATCATTAAACAGTCATCTTAGCATTAAATGGGGTCGGGGAGAAAAAGCGAAAGGACGTGGCTTTTCTTTTAAAGACCTTGCCCTCAGAGAGCGCTTGTTTAAGTAACCTCTGTCTTTAATTAAATCACGCAACAAGTTACGGATGGTTGACCAGAGGCTGATGTTCCACAGATCCATGCAAGCCCCCACGCTGTCTGTCAGTTCCCTGTGGGATCACAGGATGCAGAGTGGCGAGTGCTACCTTCCTGCTGGTCCTATTCCAGAGAGCCAGCAGTGCCACCCACGAGCGCTGGCTTTGTCGGTTTTACTCAACTTGTACTTGTGATGTGAAAAGAAGTAGACAATGGGAAAACACTGAACGCCATGGGATAGCCAAAAACCTGATCCTGGTTGTGATTAACGGAACCCTTTGCGCCAAACATTGTCTGCAGATTCAGGACATAAAATTACATTAAGCTGTCAGATGCTTCCTCCAACAAAAGGCTTTGAACAGCGTTTCTTATCTGATCCCGAAAACACGGAAAAACTACATTCCTGTTTCCTGCTGCAGCAGTTTATTTCCATTAGATGGCTGAACTCTGCCCCCCCCCCCCCCAGTGATTCACAACTTCTGAAATTAAGCCAGTGAGGGAAGTTTTGGGGAAATTTCTTGTGAAAGTTTAACAAACCTCAAGAGATGTTCAGGCAACTAAAGCACTGCCTCTTAAATGATGAGCTCACAATCACTCACGCCCAACTGTGTGTTATCCAGAGACAGTTTGATCACAGCCTAATTCAGTGCATGGTCATGCATAGACACTAAAGAAATGCACTTAGAAATTAAACTAATTGGATTCATACAGAGATCTATACACTCAATCTACTCAATGCTATGTATCAAAAATTGAAAAGAAAACAAATTCAAGTCTCACATTGATAATCCACATTTGCAGAAATACGGCGGTTGCTCTTCGCACTTTTTCCCCCCCAGCATCCTTCTGCATGATTGGAATGGCAAAAATGTGAGCGGGCTTTCAAAGTCTGGAAAGGCAGCTTGAGGCTAAACATCTACAATCTACAGATGAGAAGTGATTTTTTATTTTTTTTACATAGAATTTCTTCTGTCTGACCTGGACATCTGGGCACTGCTCTCAGCATCAGGCACTTCACCACTATCTAACGCTATCATTATTGCACAGATGGTTAAACAGTCCAAAACAAAGCCATAAAATAAGTCAATTAAAAAGGTATTCAGATGTTTCAGTCATCTGACGTGCAGACTCTGCTGTAGGACATGTGGCAGTGCCATCTGCTGCTCAAAAGAAGATCCTGTGAGGCTTAAGCTGCATCTGAGCTCAGTGGCGTCTGACTCATTATCAGATGTTTAATTATGAGTTAAAGCTCACAGTGATCTTTCATGGCAAATCAAATATTTCATGGCAGACATTTATGTCATATTTACTTTCCGTATTGTTCAACTCTCTCCAGAATTAACTAAAACAGAATTGAGAACTTTTCTCACAAAACAATAAATCTTATTCCTCTTATAATAATAAAAAGATTTATCTCATAATGTTCACAGATGTTTTATTTATATATATATTTGACAGAATAAAACCCGTCGTGTCTTTATAGTCTTAAATTTCGCTTTGCTGTAAAAACACGTGGGACAGGACTGCGTTGAACGTCACGCACTGGTGAGTCTTCGAGTGGCGGTAAATGCGTCCCACAGAAGCCCCACGGTAAGAACCTCGTAATCCCAGCAAGCGTCTGGACCATTCTACTGACACGAAGACCCAGACAGAAAATTACCCAAAGTGTTAACTTTTTCTCACATTTCTGACATTAATGATTTACTGTCGAAGTGCGCAGCGCCCGACTGTGGCGTCAGGTCTGAGAGGCAATTAGGGTTTATGAGGGGTCCAATCCCTGCAATTTCCAATAACGATCCACTGGCATAGAGCCAGTTTGCTTGTGCGCCTTAAGGGACTCCGCCGTCTCGGGATGTATTGCACAATTACGCACGCGTCTCCGGCACAGTCACCTTTGAGAAATTGAAGGAGACCTTTTTCTTATCACGCTTAATAGATGACGTTACGGTTACCTGTGAACTTTGCCAGTTTTTATTACCTCTATGTATACATTTTAGCAATTGCACTAATCCGTATGAGCAGTTTTGGGCTGTGCGTAAAAACGTTGGACTGGGTGTCCATTGGTAAATCGGTAAATGAATGAATGTTACCTGCGGCAGGATTTTATATTTCTTGGCGACCCGGCTGCGGACAGTGGTCGAGCAGTTTGTTGCGGGTGTAGGTGTCTCTTCCAGCAGAGCCGGCTTGATGGAGTTAGCCTTTGGGCGCGCCTCTGATACCTGGGATGTCCCCGTCTTCAATGTAGCGACGAGAAACATTACCACGCAGCATCCATTCCATTTAAATACGAGCATCCTTGGGAAAAAAATAAAATAAAATACTGAAATAAGAAATTTTAAAAAAGATCTCTTGAAAAACGGAGATTTCTGGCACACAAAAAAGAGGGAGTTCTCTCAGTATCCTTGCCCGAGTGTGATTTGTGTTCCTAAAAAAATCTGATATTCAGAAGAATGCCATCGATACGATGATCTGGAAAGCAGAGCGCCCGCTGGAGAATGGAAACAATGACGAGGTGAATGCCGACGCTCAATTGGTCAGACAGAAAGCGGTTCCCACTCTGTCTCTGTCAGGCTGCGAGTGCGCGTTTCGTCCTGCAGCCGCGTGTTTTAGGATCTCGGATACTTTCTTTTTATAGGATTGTAATGAGCTCACTTCCCTCCCCCGCCCATATTCCGCCGACAAAGAATAAAACTGACCTGTGAACGGCACTGTTGCTTTGCGCATTGTCATCTCGACACCGGCACCATCAGTATCGCTCAGAGGAAGCTCCTTCCGCTTTTTTTTTTTTTTTTTTTTTTTGACTGACTTGAGTCTTTTCACTACGATTCCCACGGGACGTGGAAGGTGATGCTACCCTAAAGACGGTTTATGGGTAACGTAACACGCGCCCCACAATCACTGGAGTGACTTTTGCAGATCTATGTGTAAATAATTATGAAAAAAAAGTCGTTTCACAGTCAATTTAATTCCAGAATAACGCATATATATTAGCAAATTAATAATTCATAGAATAATTATCCTCTGAGAGAAAGGCATCTGTTATGATGTAGAGGTGCACATGTTGCCATGACTCCCTCACATATTGTATAACAAGATAAACCCATGTTGCTTAGATAATATCCATGGAGGTACAATGAACTCTTTTAGTTTCAGACACGTACAGGCCGATGGATTTGTACCGATAATGCATTTAGTATGGGGGCCTTTTTCGGATATGATCAACTGCAAAATACCTTGTGCTGCCCTTTTTATGTTTGTGTGCCTTTTTCGTACTAAATCTTTGCTGCACGTCAAAAGGAAATCATGTCCTCGTCGTATTAAGCCACGTATATGTAAAGCGTGACTCACGAATAAGAACCGCAGACTATACGTAAATCACAAAAAAAAAGCCATCTGGGTAATGTAAAAAAAACAACAAAAGAAGCCAGTCACCAAAGACATCTTTCCCACAATTGCTCTATGACTCTTTACACCTGCTTCCGTCGCCATATGAGAAATATCTATTCAAGCCTGGAAGCTCGGCTGGGCTGGGATGAAACCGGTATGCCGGTACAGTCGTCTGACCTCAAAAGCGATCCATCAGGGGCTCCAATTCAAAGTGTCGAGCCCTTTTTGTTGAACACAATGGACAACCAACTGAACTGGGGAGTGGGAGGAAGTATTGGACTTGTCTGATGTAACTGTAGATGCTCAGAGGTGACACTATTTTTGCCACCTTTGTCACCCGACTGAACAGTGATTTATCTGGGAAGACTGCCGTCAGACAGTTGCTTATTTGCTGAGAGGAATATCTTGATTCAGAGGGAAGGTTACCTGCTGGATGGACATAGAGCTTTAAGAGCGTCTAGAGACAGGCATGACATGGTTGTCAAGATTTCATTCCGTGTTCTGTGGGATTGCATTTAACGAATGAAACAAACGTGGGCTTGCAGCAGAAAAAAAAAAAAAAAGATTTATTTCTCTAAGTCTGGGTCATCCAGCTGGATTCTGTTCAATGCAGCTGATTAACAGCTGAAATATTTTCTGAAGAGAGGTTGAAAGTGTCTCAAATTGAACTAGAGGACTAGAGCAAAAAAAAAAAAAAAAAAAAGAAGACGGATGGGACTGGTTCGGGTTATCTTTGACATTTCATCAATTTAATAAATGCTCAAAGAAAAGAAAAAAGGAGACTCTTAAAATAACATATTGCTGAAACTCCAGAGGACAAAAGAGCAGCCTGTTGATGTCCTGCTGCTGATAAGTTCCAGAGCAGAACCGCAGCAGAGATGTGACAGGCTTGAACACCAGAAGTACCTCCCGATGAAGGGAAGGGGATCCTGTATATGCATGTGGTTTAGGATGAATGACTTTTCTATCGCCAATCAGTGCCAAAATCTTTAATCTTTAAAAAAGAGTAGACGGATAGGCTCCCTAGACTCCAGAGTGGATCGCATCAAACCAGTTTAAAACCTGTCAGACATGGTTGAAGGTTTAGAAACGGTGGCATAAATAAAGATAAACTTTTACTCATCCACATTGGAGGAATGATGAAAAAAACATAAGGTTAAGCAAACCAAACTGGACAGTCCATGTTTTTTCCCGTATGCTGTCTGCGTACGCTATAAACGCTGGAACCGTAGTAAGTTTGTGGAATGCTGTGGCTGTGACGTCATAGTTTTCAGAGGAGTTGTGTTTTGCCAGTTTGCATGCAGATGCTGGCGGCACGGTGGCATTATCAAAAGATTACGCTCTGGAAACATTTGGTTTCAGGTTCTGGAAAAATAAAACAGTTTTATATAAATATTACAACCAGAAGACAACAGTATCGTCTTTGGATGAAAGGAAGAGACCCTAGAGGTGTGTGTGTGTGTCGGGGGGGGGGTTGTCAACCCCCCCCCCGATTTTTCTGTACCTTTTATGACAAAAAGACAAAAAGTGAAAACAGAAACTCCTCAATAGCATCACTTTGGTTTCAAAGAGGTCCTTTAATGGCACTGAAGACGGGATAAGTGAGTTTCAATGTGGCACACTGAAACTGGTTTTTATTAATGGATCACACAGTCCAAGACTGGTTCCAGCCTCCTGGTTGGTTGACCACCCGCAGCCACACATCAATACAACACATCATTCAGCCCACCCTGAGTGTCCCTTTGATTCCGGGTTGATCATAAATGTGGGTGTTTATGTGTGCAGAACATGGGGTTCCCCCTGGTTGAGACCTGGCAACATGGGAATCTTGCTTTGTTAGTGCGCTGCAGCGTGGAGAAAAGGCTGACTTTGATGTGACTCACACAGAACATGCATATGGACTACGCATACGAGATGATAAACAAATGATCCAGGAGGTTGTCGGCCCATTTCTTTCAAAGGTCGTCACAGATGTGAGGTGGCAGCCGGAGGATGCAGTTCTTGGATGTCACAGGAACAACACAATAGAGGAGAGGTGCTGAATCCAATGATGGATTATGTGGAAACCTTCCTTTTAAGCAACATCCACGATGGTGGCACAGTGCAATAGTACAAGTATTTGTCTTCTTCAGCTACAAGTAATGCTGCTGAATGCAGGCTGTCATGTTTTAAGGGTAGCTATTCCCAAAAGTAACTCATTAAGACTGATCCTGATCCCTCCCAATTCAAACATTTAGCAGACTGATTGAAGTCTGGGCTAAAACAATGCCCACATGCCCATATGAGCATTAAAGCACTTGGTCTTTGAAGTCATAGCTCCTGCTCACGCTGGCCAATAAGAGTTCAATTAGTGCGAGTCTTAAAAGGTTTGACTCAACATAAATCGTGTGGGTATTTTCTTCCAGGTTGTCATTCATTCTTTTCTGCGTGACATTGCCTATATTTGTGTTTCGTAATTGAAATGCGTGCAATTCAAGAGGCTGAACAATCACAGTGACCAATACTTTGTTTTAATATACATCCTGCGTGGGCTTGTGAGTACTGTTTTAAGACAGACTTGGAAAATCTGCAAAGAAAGCCTTCAATGGAGGGATTAAATGTCACATGTCAAGTCATTTGTGTTTACTTTACACGCCACATCTGATAAATGTAACCATGAAAGCATTGCGTGCGTACAAATGCAAAAAAACAACAACATCAGTATATAGTCTATAGTGTTAGACAGCAAGCATGTTAGAAATACACGTAGCAGTTAAAAGGTAATTAGCATAATGAAAACATACATACATGAAACGTAATAATGTAAGAATGTTGCCTTTACAAATGTAATACGGAGACTTCAAAGGGCTTATTTGTGTGCATTGCATTTAGGTCATCTCTGCCATATGTTCATTTGTGGTCTTTAACCAAGCATGCAGGAGGGTAGAAATGTTCTGTCCTGCGATTCCTTTCGTTTTCGAGCCAGTGGAATTAAAGCCACTGAATAACTTCCTCTCAAATCAAATGGTTCATTGTTCCGGCAAAAGCCCAGTGAGCACAGAGCTGCACGTCCTTGCAGCTCTGTTCTGCATCGTTAACATCATCACTCTAATCAAAAGTCCAGCCCTGCGCTCGCAACGCCCAACCGCACATTCCAGGGAGATGAACTGGAGGCCGGCAGCGAGCCGTCGGGCACAGTGTTCTAAGACAAGGACACGTTGCTTTGGAGATAATTGTTCCTATCCTTTAAGTTCCCAGGAAGATGGATTAGACCATTTCCGAAGGGTCGGGCCATCAGTTGGGAACATGAATGCGCCCTGTTTCTGCCTTTAAATGACTCCGATTACTTAATCGATAACAGTGACAGCTCTCTGGCAGAATAATGACCACATAAAAGCATACACGGTTCTGGTAATCAGAGGCACAGAAAGCCATTCCTGTCTCCAAAATCAGACGATGCCCTCTTTGCCTCAGGCTGTGGGAAAGAGGCGTCTCACACACACACACACAGAGGCGCATTGTCACTGTGCGCCGCTGCTATTGGAAGTTCTCTGTAAAGATGGGCATACCTGCCTCGTGGAGCGAAATGAAGTGGGGGAGATGGCAGGATTGAATATAGTTGTCTACGCTGAGGCTTGACATATTGGAAAAGCACATTTGAGTCTGTGGTGCAGGCTGGTGCGAACCATGAATAACAGGCTCCAGGTACATATGCAGCAGCGCAGCATGCAGCGGGGCCAGTAGTCTGTCAGCTTCATGGCCGACTCTTCAAATGAGATTTATGACGTGCCTGACCAAATATAGGCTATAAATATCATGTTCTCATGATAAACTGTATTTATTTTTTCTCTCTCTTCAAATATTCCACCGAATCAAGTCGGTAAACCAGAAAATTAGATAATAACATATGTGGGATTTTACTAGCATAGTTAGAGCCCAGCTCTGTACGGCCAAGCGCAGATAAATGTAAGCTTAATTATTCACGGTGAGATCCCCGTGACGAGCGTTGAATGCTTTTGACAGTAATGGTGTTCTAATGAAAGCCAGCCCTGGCAGAAAGGTATGCGAGCGTGGTATAGATGCTATGCCTGGCTGACGTGAACAAGTTTCACTGTAGAGCACCGCTTTAAAACGTCTGCAATCATTACAACAGCATGCATATACAGGCCTGTCTGTGTGTGTCCAGTCAGCACTATTGTTTTCCAATAGCAGTATCAGCAGATATGTCATTTTATTTTATTACAGTTTTTTTTAAATGCATCTGCTAGTTTTTCTCCAGATTATAGATACAGTAAAAAAAAAACTGCTTTTAATTATGCTCTTCGCAAAGGTTTAGTTGTGCCATTTTTGAGATGTGGAAAATTGAATATTGAGATTGTTGCTTAAACAGGTGTGCATAAATTTGACTGCAAATCAATCTTACCCTTACTCTACACTTCTGCCAGATGTGTAGAAGAGTAAGTAAAAAAAAAAACATAATGACCAGTAAACTCGTTAAATCAACTTTATATGTCAATAAATATTTAGAACAGCTTCGGCAACATCATTCCTCATTTAAAGATGCTAGAGTCTAAACCTGAATGTTGAAAATTAAAACTCCCATCAGCTGCACAGATGGGTTTACATTTAATGAGAGCAAATACTGCAATCAGATATGAATGCTCGGAACACTTTTGAACTCTGACCCAAGTTCTCGCCCGCATCTTCTGAGAGATTCTGCCAACGGTGCCATGTAATCACTGTGTCTCTGTGTGTATTATTTGGGCCTCCTCAATCTAGGAGTTCCCTTCTGGCTTTAATCTGACTTCAGATCTGCCCATTTTAAAAGGTACTTCTTTGTTGTTCCAACAAGCAGCTGTGATGACATCATTTTCTGTGATCACTCGTTATCAGTGTTACAGCCCAGCTCTGGATTGAATGACTGCCGCACAATGCTCCATTGTCGCCGAGCCTGTGATGTCAGCGCACAGAGAAGTCACACAGGCTCTTTGTATATTTTAAAGCGTGGACTTATACCAATGTAATTCCTTATAATATTTCACCCTCAGCGTTTTAGAACACTTGTGTGAACTATATGTTCAATTCATGTGTGCCAATTTTATGGAGGTGTAATATTTGTCCTTATACAAAGAGAATAATCTTTAACAATATACCCTAACCCAGGGGTGGGCAAACTTTTTGACTCGCGGGCCACAATGGGTTCTAAAATTATCCAGAGGGGCGGGGCCACGAACAGATGAATATTGTATTTGTGTGAACTAATATAAATGACGTGTAAAAGCCATTACATGAAAGGATTTGGCCTTTTACAGGTAGCATTACAGGGAAAAGGTCAAAGATTGGGGTTTAATTATAATAAAACTTAATTTAATGATATTATTTGGACAAGTTCGGCGGGCCGGATCAAATAGCCCAACGGGCCGCATATGGCCCCCAGGCCTTAGTTTGCCCATGCCTGCCCTAACCCTAACCCTAACCCTAATCCTGTTGATTCATTCATTCATTATCTTAACATCTTATTCTGAAATCCGGGTTGTAGGATCAATATGAGCCTGTCCCAGCAGTCTACAGGAGAGAGACGGGGTACATGCTGGACAAGCCGCCAGGGTCGAGATGATTTTTATAGAGGTGTTGGACATTAATGGACCACACCGCCAACGTATATAAAATAAAATAAAATGAAGTGCATGTGTGGTCTTTTCTTTTATGAACATACAGTTTCAAATCATTTCAAAAACTTACCTCGGGTGTTATTATGATACGACTGTCATCATATCACATTCAGCTAAGCTGGAACTCACACAGACATTAAAACACCTTGTTCCCCTGGCTCAGCATGAAAGTGCCACTGCTTTCCTTTTTTTTTTACCGGTAAGAAAGACAATCTTTGCGTATCCATGACTGACTGTCTGTTAGCCAGAGCACTCATTTAATATAAAACGGATAAACATGTCAGCCTATAAAATGTGAAGATTTGCACATGCTTTTGCTGTAATCCCTTTGGAAGAAATAGATTTCCTGAGTGAAATCAGTATTCCAAACGCCACCGTTCACCACACGACCACAGCCATCCATGGCATCTCCTTTTAATTTCAAACGTGTTCTGGTTCAGCCATGGGTCACTCAGATGGATTACTCAGCTCTGGAATAATTCTGGCTTGCACAAGCGTAAAGACGTAACCAGAATTAACATATTCCGCAATATAAAATAAATAATTTCCTTTTTCATCTGAGGCGCAGGATACTGTTAGCGCTTTACTGTTGAACAGCAGCAACGCGTGTTTCAGCAGCTAATAAAAGTCGCATCGACAGCAGATAGCGGTAGCACCATGCGCTGGAGAATGAGTGGCAGCTGGGAAACACTGTCTGCGTGATCTTTCCTGGCACTGGATTGTAAGGGTTGTCACGTTGATTATTTGTTGTTTGTTGATTTTTGCTCCTGCGCAGCCACGGAGCCGCTGATTGACCCAACGAGGCACACCTGTTCCATATCGTCTCCTAATCAGTTCCGCCCTATATAGTCCTGATTCTTCTGCCGGGCTCCTGCCAGATTATGCTCTCTATTTCCGCCAGTAGTCTCAGGCCACCCTCGTTCGGTTTGTTTGTTCCTCTGCTGCTGTGCAGCGAGCCGTTCCTTTTTCTGGACATTCAGCCTGTCCTCATTGGGGGTTTTGGCAGTGTTTTTGTGTCTTACCTTAATGAGGGATCTGCCCATCTCCTAGTACTTTTTCGTTTTTGTACATTAAGTATTTTTGTTATCGTGATACGTTAAACTGTTTTAAAACCCATTTTCGAGTTTACCTGCTCTGCATTTCTTTGGTCTAGAATCCTAAACCCAAGCCTGTAAAGCTGAATACTCATCTAAATTGCTTATTGACTGTGCGAGTCCTCTGCAGTGAGGTTTCTGTGATCATTTTTGACGGCTGAAGCCAGAGCACTTGTAGCTTCAAGCGACTCTGGAAGGACAGACTAATAAAAGAAAATTTTAAAATCCAACACCCCCCTCGAACAAAAACAAAAATAAATGAGAAGAGCTGTAAGTTTTTCTCATAACAAGGGAAATGATAAAACATTCTATGATTCAGTGTGTTTATCTCTGGCTCTGTGTATGTGTGCATTCAATATGCGCTACAATAGATGCCAGGTGTTCGACCATTCTCAGGTAGAATCAGGTATAGCTGATTTCAATAATATACTATATAATATGCTGTTGGTGGCCCAGAGAAGCTGCAGACAGCTTTCAAGACAGCTTCTGTGACTACAGTAAATGACACCACAACATGACGAGGGATGTGAGCCAGATCTGTTTGGGGTGAGAGCAGTTACGTAGCAGATGTTAGACTTCGCGGAGGTCTGCTAGTTTGGGGGGGGGGGATCCTATTCATTCTCATCTATTTACAATGAATGACTCCGGCTGAATTAACCCTTATGCTGTGTTAATTTATTTATCTTAATTTGGTGTTAAGTAACTCAGTACCAACCACCCCAAAAAATAAGGATTATGATCCAGTTTTGTTCTGTACTTCATTACTAACTTATTAGCTCATCATAACCACAGTCCCCATATCAAACATTATATTATTTGGCCCCCATATGGCCCTAAGACACAATATACCTATTTTTTTCACTCGAAAATAGGATTATATTCACTCATGCTTGGTAAATAATTGTACAATCTGACTATAACAGGGTAATATATGAAGACATTTTATTGAGAAAACTGCTTTGTGGGTTTTAGAACTATTATGGAAATAAATCAATAGATCAAGCAATAAAACATTATTTAGAACATGGAACAGTGTTTTTTCTCACCCTGTATGGGCAAACACTGACTGACTGAGTGTGTGTGTGTGTGTGTGTGTGTGTGTGGTGTGTCCAGATGCATGCATCATAGCACTTTACTGTGTGCGTGTGCTCAAGACAGATGTATTTTTCACACTTGTCACACTTGTTTGTTTTTCTGTCTTTGGTGGAGGGACAGGACTGGCACCGCTTTCGTACCCTACCGTCTTTGGCACGCCCCGCTGGTGGAGAGCCTGCTGGTCTGGGGCGTGTTGATGTGGGGGTGGCTGGTCTGGGGCGTGTTGATGTGGGGGTGGCTGGTCTGGGGCGTGTTGATGTGGGGGTGGCTGGTCTGGGGTGTGTTGATGTGGGGGTGGCTGGTCTGGGGCGTGTTGATGTGGGGGTGGCTGGTTTAGGGCGTGTTGATGTGGGGGTGGCTGGTCTGGGGCGTGTTGATGTGGGGTTGGCTGGTCTGGGGCGTGTTGGTGTGGGGTTGGCTGGTGAGCTTTTAGCCTGGATCTCTCACCAGATTGGCAGGAACAGGCGAGACAGAGAGAGTGTGCATGTGTGTGTGTGCGCGTCTCTGTGTGTGTAAGAGTGTGTGCATGTGTGTACTGTGCATGTCTAATGCCTGGTCTAGTCAAGTGTCTAGATACATATGAACCTTGATTGAGCCACATGTGATCTACAGAGCTAGCCATAGCATTTCTATGAAGCAAACTGATGTCTGTAGTCATTTTCCTATACCGGGTCCGGCCGGACCCTAACACCACCAATGTAACAGTTTTCACTTTGTCTTTTGCGGTGCAGAACCACAACTGTCGCACTGGTTTTATGACGACACTTAATTGCTGAGTGGATCTTGTGAATTTCTCAGAAGCATGCTGACCCATCACCTCCTCGGTTCATGTGTGATGCATATTCCGGATGTTTTGTTCCTCGGTGGCCGGGCGGATTTCGACAAAGTTGGCTGCTGTGAGAAAATAAAAAAAATGTCTGTGGTCAGCGTGGAAAACCACGGCACACCGAGAAGATCTTCTCCTTGGGCCACACGGAGGAACAACATGTCCCGCTTCTCACATTGTAAATGACACTAAAAGCACTTCCCAGAAACTGGAGCGCTTCATCTAAATACCTTAAACCCTCCAGCGCAAATGTTCTGTATGCATAAAATGAGTAATGTATGTTGGATAGGAAATTAGCAAAAACCCCTGAGAAGCAATTTTAAAACTCCTTACAATCATTTCTCTCAGCTGAATTGAACTTAGGCATGTAGTTTAAATATGATAAAATACCGCTGAGCCTCACTGCGTCCCGTGTGTCTAAGACAGATGGTCGAACTTTATTGCATTTAAAGCCCAATTTACAAATAACCTACAAAATAGAACCAATGATGGAGTACAGTCACGATGCAAGGATTTAAAATCCTGATATTTTAAGGGTACGCTGGGTCTCAGTTGTGTAGACGTGTTACACAGTTGTAAGTAATGTACTAAACTGGCACAGCAGAGGATGCAAAAAAGCATATACAGACCTTGAATGCCCCCTGAGTCTCGTTGGGGTGGGTGTGCGGGTCGCCCAGAGACACGTGTTCTTGGGCCCCTCATGCTAGGTGGGGCTGCGGTGTTGGTTTGGGTCCCCGCCCGCTAATGGTCGATGTGGTGTTGTAGAGACCCCCCACATAAAACCACATCCAGTGACAGTGGTACAGACACACACAGACGTAAACACACGCATACACAACTGACACACACATATATACGCGTACACAATAAGGGTCATATTGTTGCACTATTATATGGTTAGTTGAACTTTGTGAATTTGGAGATGGCATAGGACCGTGTCCCTTGTAGCACGCTGTGAAGGGGGGGGGGGGGGGGGGGGGGGTCAGAGGTCAAGACGAGTCTTCTATTAGTTTTAATTTTATAAGTTTCTTGTCATTGTACTTGTGGCTGGAGTCCTACTAAAATCCAGGTTTGAGTCACTTTTTCCCTCTAAATTTGTGAGATATACCGTTTTTTAGTATTTTATTTGGAAGATAAGAAGTTATATCAGCATTATAGAGAGCTTTCTATATTTTATCATTCATAAATTACTGATTAGAAACACTTGATTCCAAATGCTAGGAATCGGATTTCCTGACAGACGGAACGCTAGGTGGGCTCTGCCTAGAATCCTGGAGGTCCGTGAATTCCTGATTGAATGCAGGCAAAGCAAAAAAGAATAAAGAAGAAGCTCGTCACTCACCAAAAAACTTGTCTCTGGATGAACATAAAACGGTTTTGGTGCACAGGAAGCTGTTTCTATGTGTGTGTTGCATTGCTTGATGCTGTTGTCATGCTATAACCTCATAACTCATCATGTTTGGAGAAGCATAGTGAGCTTTTCCTTGCACTTTAAGAGTCCTTCTAAAGCTCGGTTAAACTGTGTGCGTGCACACATGTATTGACGTTGGCTTATTTTATTGGCTGTCATCCTCCGTTTATGAAGAAGTGACATTTTGGACAAGTGTTCCAGCAGCAACGCCGGATTCTTGGTCACTTCATCAGCAGAGCACTGACGCTAAATGTCTTCACCTTGTGGTTTGTGTCTCTCTCTATTTGTTTATTAGCAGGTTCTAACATTAACCACATGATAATAAAGTACAAAATAAAGTTTCAGTCCAATGCTAAACGTGTTCCGCTATAATTCAGTAAAGGGAGCTCCCTGGATGTACAAGGCCAACCCCCTTTTTCCAGAAGCCTTTTCATGCTTTAGTGTTATAGCTGATGCACCTTAAAGCCATAGTTTGACTTTTTGACTTTGACGTAGAGGCAAAATCTGGATCTGATGTTTCACAAATTAAATTGGCGGTTTAGTCTAACATAAAAATATCACCGTGAGATGGGATTAAGCCTAGTCAGGTGTTAAAAAAAAAAAAAATGAACATTCTCATAGGGTAGTACGAGAGCACAATATTTGTTTCATTATACTTTTGAGTAACAAAAAAAAAAACCTTGAGTCTGTTTTTATCATAAACATTCATTTTCCTCATTAACATAAATCACATAACACTTGCATGTGCCATATCGGTTTTAATAGTAACATATGTCCATGAGGCTTCACTTGAATTTCTTTGGTTCGAGCCTCGGCCTTGGTCGGCATCTGCGTATTTAGACCCTGTGTAACATTACTGCTTACGTGTCCTTCCAGTACATGAGCGACAGCTGAAGGGGTCTTCTGGAGGTCCTGACCTCAGGCTAAGGCGAGGATCAAATGCGACGTTAACAGTGAAATTCAGCCTGGAACACTGAGCCGAATAAAAGCTTGACTTTTTCCCTGCTTGTGGTGACAAACCCACAGAGATTTACCACCTTGCTCTTTAGACCGACATCATCATCATCATCATATTAGATCATCGGAGGAGATCGCTCTAGGGTTACTGTCTTAGTGTCTTCTAACTCATTGTTTTGATGCCATTGTGGCTGCCCCCCCAGCCATGGAAAAACAACACACCAAGCTAGAGAGGAGCTTAGTGAAGCATTTATAATCCACATGCTTCTCTCAGGTGTCGGTGGGGGTCCGCAAATGAGGAGAATGAACGCTTTACTTTCATCATCACACAGTAAAGTCTTGATGCATAACTTCTTGCTGTAAGCCTAATGTCAGATTGATAACACAAATCAAAGTTTTAAAAGAAAACTCCACACAGGATGGAAATCAGATCCCGATTTCCTCTTCTGCACTCATGTGGCAACAGGCAGGGGTCTGTCAATGTAAACTCCGGTCCAGGAAATGCAAAGAGAATTTATATTAAAAAGCATCTGAACACACTGCATTATAAAGTAATGACCTCCCTGGGGCTGCACATTTGATACTGTTAGAGGGGTGCACGTTTCTGTGTGCACTGTGAGGCTGGAGCTCATTCTGAAATCAAATTCGTTCTTGTTTTCCATCAGGGGAAAAGCTCCTTTTGAGGCACTGCCAAATATTTACTTGTCGTTTTATTTTGAAACACTCTTGGCCAGGCTTTGGAGTGCCCGTATTCTTCATCTGACGCTGTAGCAGCAGACAGCAGATCAGTCCGGACTACGTATCCGTCATTTTATCTTAAACTAATGCATATGGAATTAGGTTCCAAGCTGTTGCCGTATGACGTTCCATAGAGTCCCAGTCACAATCAGTTGAAATGCAGTCATAACTTTCACATCATACTGATCGTGGCTTTAGTGTGATTCAATGAGGGTACGTGGGAAATAATTTAGTCTCGTTTTCAGCATGAGGAAATCACCGTCTTGCTCCGGGGTCATGTGCATCTTCTTTTTAAATCATGGCCTGTTAAAACAGGTCCACAAAACAAACTCACCCCAAACTACTCTTGATGCTAGGGAATAGCAACTGGCAAAATGGTGTCAACTTAAAGTGACCTCGGAGAAGGACTGCTTTGCATTGACAGACCCAACGGTGATTGAGCCAAATGCTCCAGGACACATTTGACATGAATCTCGTTGTTTTGTCAGCTGCTGCTGCTGCAGGGATGACGCTCGTCGTTCAGCTTTTATTAGTATGCATGAGTATCAAAACATTTTGAAGCACTTACTGAAACAACCAATGACTGTCGCTGGCTCCTGGAGTCAAACATGATTTGAAACATTGCAGACAAAAAAAGAAAAAGAAATACCATACAAATCCCGATAATGTTCAACATCACATGTTTAGCTCTGCAACGTAACATTTTCAAAGAGAAAACTGTAGCGCTGATGGTTATCAGGTCTCTCTCACAACCTCTTTGGCTTTAAAAGCATGTCCTGACGCCGCTGGAAGGGTTAGCGCTCACATCAGGAAGGGCTTTCTGGTTAGAAATACTGGATCCTTGGAAATGTAGTCACAATTTTTGGGTCACCACACTGAGGTTCCACTGTGGTCTGATGTTAAATTCCCAGTGACAGAGGTTTTTTTGAAGTCCCAGGACAGGAATTCTAATTGTAACATTTTTACTGTATCTTGGTAGGGACACAGAACTTGGAATTCCAACATGTTTGTGTCCTGCTGAACAGAGGCTTTTTTATACCGGTATCTATTTTTCGATTGAAGTAGAACGAAGAGCACGTGGAAAGTGCGGGGGGGGTAGCTCCTGAGTGGCCAAAATAAGTCTCACAGCTTGTTGTTAGTCCTGATTGCTGTTTTCCAGAGCCAATAATGGCTTATTTCCTGTATTCACACCTCGGATTTACTCATGTATATATTTGTGCTTAAGGATGTACGGATATAAGGAAAGGGGAGGCAGAGGAGGAGGAGGCGGGAAGAGATCTGATTTGATTACAAAAACGGCACGTTTTATCAGCCGTAGCCTGGCATTTTCTTACGGGTGACTACTCGCTTAGTTGTGAACCGCTTGGGTGAATGAAGAACAACTAACTTGCAGCGTGAGTTGACCCCGTGAACTCCCAGGAAACTATGCCCAAATAATTAACGATTCTCCGAGTGCGATCGGGGTCAGCGACACGTGGCTGCAGGATTATACTTGAAACCGGCTGTCACGTGGTGCAAGAGTGTGGAAAATGGGCTCAAATCGGTGGTGCTGATCTGTGTTGTCTTACAAATGAAGTGTCTTTAAACTTGGAGTCAACATTAATTTTTAGCTTTGAAGTCGGATATGAGGACGTTAAAGCCTGTAAATCATCAAATTAACTGTGGCTGAATTGCATTTGGACGCCTCAGTGTCAGGGTGCTGGCACGTCGTGCATGCTGGCTCTCTGTCACACGCGAGGCTTACAGGGATATCTGCGGAGAGCAGAGGCCATTGGTTTTATTAGGAACGCCTGTGCTTTCCCTCATGTGAAATGCTGTGCTCAACGAAATGACATTTGAATTTAGTTTTTGTATCACATCTACAACCGGCATCATTCTGCAACAGCATTTGGCCGGGGGGGGGGGGGGGGGTTCTATCTCCACCTAAAAAAAAAGATGAGTTAATCTGCTGAGTGAGACAGATCAGAACAGGATTTCACACGACAAGGCTCGAGATCAAAACTAGAGGTGATCAATCAATAGTTGAGTCATGCATTAATGATATAATTTAGGAGTAGAAAGGGGAAAATGCCAAATTGCTGCCATTGTTTAATACATTTTCCCAAATTGGAGCTGACAATATAATAAACACGAGCTGATTTGCTTCCCTTTGTGATGAAAGAGCACAACAACACGCATACAAAAAAGACATCATAAACGACGCACACAGATCCTGTAAATCTAAATAACGCCGTTTAAGATTTATGTAACTGAGGAAAACAAACTTGTGGAGGCTGAAAAGAAGACTTTTGCCAACAGCGGCGGTTGCCAGAGCAACAAGCAGAGATCAGCATACAGAGTGATTGACAGTGCGGAGGCCTTTTAAACCGGAGAGAGACGTGATGAGTGCGGTTGGTGAGCGGTCGATTTACTCAGCGCTGTGTCACGTTTCACTTTAAGTCCTGCCAGAATTAGTTTATTTAGTGTTGATTCATGCAATGAAAGCTGATAAAAAAGGCTGCCAGGATACGAAGCCTGGTTGGACACGTGGTTAGCCTTTCTCTCCACATCATCCTGCGCACTCTACAGAAGGCTCCACACGGATAACAGCGAAAATAATCTCGATAGATCCATCTGAAATAAATGGATTCCGTGGTAATAATCTTTCCGGAAGGGAAACTTTGAACGTCAATGCTGGACATCTACACATTCATTCATTAATTCATTCATTTTTTCAACCGCTAAATCCAAAATCCGGATTGCAGGATCTAGTGGCGCCTATATCACAGCATTATACGGGCGAGAGACGGGGTACACCCTGGACTGTCCGCCAGTTCATCCCAGCGCCAGACGTAGACAGACAATCATTCATACACACACACACACACACTCACACCTACGGACAATTTATCGTAACCAATTCACCTAAGCTGCATGTTTTTGGTGGTTGGAGGAAACCGGGGAACCCGGAGAGAACCCACGCGAACACGGGGAGAACATGCAAGCTCCTCAAAGATAGGCCCCGAGCTTGATTTCAACTTGTGACCTTCTTGCTGTAGTTAGGCAACAGCGCTAACAACTGCGCCACCGTGCTGCCCGCACTCACCTCCAGGCTCTGATTATGGACATATCTGCGGGAAGCGATGAGATCGGAGCCCAAACCCAAAGTATGTTCAGCCGCTGCAATAATAAATATTTCAAAATTGTTGTCGGACAGAAATATGTTTTTGATTAGTTTGTGTGCTGTGTCCCTTTTTACGGTTAATTAAACCTCAATTATTTAATCTATTCAGGAACTTGAGCCTGATGCATAGATTATTACTCATGTTTCACATCATGCACATGGAGCTTTAGCCCGTGTGAAGACTTTTTAAAATACACACACATAGTATATATATAAATCCTCCTTTAAAATGATTTGCTCCAACTGTTAGTTTAACAGTAAACGGAGGTAAAAAGAGAATATATGTGAATATTAGCATCAACATAAATGAGAAATGTTGAAATATACACATCTTTTAGAGTTAGTTCTGGCTATAAACAAGCCCCGCAGGTTGTGGTTGCAGAACGTGGTAATAAATGGATGTAATTCAACAGTTTAATGCTTAGAATATAATTCTGGAAGCGGCTGGCAAGCAAACGGCACAGATGAATTGATGTGCTGCCCACTTAGGTGAGTGAGAGAATCACTGCAGGCTAATGAATCGACCTAACATCATCATTTGCAGATATCAATCTTGGAAAGGAGAGAAAGCAAGTTTCACATATCATGGAGATGTTTTTTTTCTTGTCTACAATAATTCCATTTAATGTTCACTTCAAAGTTGCACACATTGTTACCTGCTTTTAGAAGGGAGACACTGAACCCTTACGTGATTTTCTGGCACCGCACAACCTGAGTAGTAATCACGTTGGGCCACCCAGTTCCGAATATGAGACCAGGCATCGTCACACAAAAGCAGGCGTGTGACAACGGGAAAGGGAAAGCATTTCATTCTGCCCCCCCTGGGCGATGCAGTTTATTTAGCGGCACAATTAATCTCTCAGAGAATATGATATGAAGAGATCAGAAAATAGCATCGGCAGCTTCTGAGAAACTTACGCGTGGAAGGAAAATTCAGGGTGTATCAAAGAGTAAGACGTCACTGCTCCTTTTTTATTATTGCTATTATTATTAATATTCATTTAACCAGATTAAAAACCCATTTAGATCAGGATCTCTTTCACACGGGTGACCTGTCCAAGAGGCCAGCAGCACATGTCATAAGAACAGTTACATAGAAATGATGGCATTAAATAAAACATACAAATTGGAAGGTGCAGTAGTGCATTCACACACGGACGCTGTCTGTGACCACAACAAACAATTTCAGACTTAAAACACAGGCGCTGTTTAGTGGTCTCGCGCTTGCCTATCCCTCAGGATAGATCGGAAGGCTCCGAGTGGAATCACTTCAGAGACTTTCAATTCAGTTCCTTAAATCTTTGCTGCTGAGTATCGTCCCACTTTGAGCTCTGGAAAACATGCAAACCACAAACGGGCATCCGACCCTGCCATGCACTGGTGGGATAAAACGGAACAACATTTTGCGTTGTTATTCATCTGCTCAGCTGCCGCCCCTGCATTTGATCCACTCTGTGCCCAATAGTTTGTTGTCCTCTCCCAAAATAGGGTGGTTATTTCAGATTGGCCTTCACCCACATGAATTGGCTAAAATAATTGCTTCAGCGTTGCAAATTATTCTTTATTCGTCATGCCAGTGTTATTTGTCCAACACGAAAATGTGTCAGACCTAACTTACTGTACCACAACTGCAGCTCTTAGCAGGACAAGCTGCCATCTCTGTCCTATGAGGCCTGAGCAGCTAAAGGCTGAGGGTCCAACACCTCAGCTCGACGGTGTGTGTCAGTCAGAACCGAACAACCCACAAGACCTCAGGGGGGTTCCAAGCAGATCGCCCATCTATCCCTCTCCTGCGGACAATTTGGAATAATCAATTCACCTAAATTGCAAAAAAAAATACTGTATGTATCAGGCTCTGGGATTCTTGGGAATAATGGGTGTCTCCTGAATCCCATATCAGAGGTCTTTGCGTCATCAAACGGTGGAATGTCTTACAGTTTACGACACAAACAAAAATGATATGAGATCCTAGAATTTTATTTGAGCCTTTTTCTACGTTCGTCATCTCTGTGATTTATATTAGGGCTTCGGTAAACACCGAGCTATGCTGCACAATAACGGCAAATCAGTGCATGATCATACTCGACACATTTCCAAGTAGAAGACAGAAGTTATTTTTCTCATTTGAGAACTAGAAATGTCTGGACAATGTATGAAGATTAAACCTCGAGGAGAAACTATTTTTTTTACTGCAGTCAATAAAAAGCTCTGTGAGATAACTCTTTCTTGCAGCCATGATGAAGGCCAAGAAGATCACGCAAAATCATTACAGCAGACGATTAACTGCCCTGCCTGCACCTCAGAGAATCCAAGGTGCACAGCTTTTCTTACATTTTGACCACGTCCGATCACTATATTGCACTATTGCAAAGTAAAGCTTGTTTTTATCATGGCTGGCTTTGAATGAAACGCAAACCAGATGGAAGGAAATTGGAGATAAATGCAGCTGGAGTCCATGTAAAAGCAGAACCTTTTGGTGCTATGGAATGAGACAGCAGTGATGTCATTGCATGTGCAACATTGCATATATATTTTAAGACATGCACGTGTAACACAATGACCCGACGGGAGATTCTCAGCGGGATGAATATTTTCAAAGTAAGATCTGATTATGAAGCTGAAAAAAAGATCCAGCATTAGACGCGCGAGCTGTACAAGTAAGATAACATCAAGAGATTAAAGACACAAGTAGTAACAGACACCTGCATTACACAGACCCCTGATCTTCTAAAGTTGAAAAAAAAAAATCATAAGGCAGCTTCTCCAAAAATCATTTGATCATTTTCCCCCTTTTTTTTTTGAGTGTGTGAAAAAAGAGCTCTTCTTTTGAAGTCGCACCAAGAACCCAGCTTGATTACCATTTGAGATTGAACACGATCTGGCCAAAGGTAGGAAAGATTGCTGCTGGCAGGTCTCTTCATTACATCTTGGAGTTGGATTAGATGAAATATCCAGAGCATTTCTAACAGTCACTGTTCTCGGTCTGGATTTAACCCTGTGTGTTCCACTTTCGCAGCGCCACAGCATCTGGGATCCAGCTGCAGCTCTTTTGTATACATTGTGAGAGCGAGTACGAGTCTGATTAGGGTCAGTGGAGGGTCTGTCTCATTCAATATACAGCCGACTGGGACGTCACAAACACGGCAACAGGGGAGACAGAAGAAATCCCAGAAATAGATGCAAAATGCCTTTGAAACAAATAATTCATAAAAGACATGACGGAGATGAGTCGTCACTGGCATCTCATCAGAGCAAGATCGTTCCTAAAATATATAAGACGCAGCGATGTCATTTAAAATTAAGTTCTATAATTTAAATTCTTTGGTGTGCTGCAAAATATGTACATAACACGATGCGACTAATTCACCCGAAGATCACAGAAAGGAAAAGTAAACAAATAAGTTTCTTTCTTTTTTTTGCTAAAAATGGTTTATTGAACAAGGAAGATTACAAATGTGATCCCTTGATGGCAACCATCATCCGTCTGTTTATACAGGCCGACTCTTTAAAATGAAACACCACATGGAAAATATTAGGAGGGGAAGACAGAAAGAAATTAAGAAAATATTAAGACTGCTGGGAGACAGACTAAAAACGCACACACGCACCACACAGGTCGAAAATAATAATAAAAATAATCTAATGATAGGAAATAAAAAATGGTCCAAACATGATGGCAAAAAACAACCGTGTTCCTCCTGTGGGTTCTGGAACGGTAGGCGCGCATATACAAATACAAATATATTTAAATGATGCTGCGCGTTGCAGAACATTTGGGGGTAATTCTGGTGTGGTAAAGATACACAGGATGAGAAGCAGGTGCGCGTGCGTCAGGATGTCTCGTGAAATCACTTTCCAAAGATCCAGGCACTAAAACTTCACATGGAATACTTGGCACGTGCAACTACCAAAATCTGTGCAAATCCCACCTCAACTTGCAAACGTACAGTACAGAGAACCTTTCCAGGGTACTTTACTGGTCAACAGTACCTTCCACCCGTAACCGTGAGTAATTTTATAAGCCGTCATTACAATACATTGTTCATGTGACTTTTCGCTTTCCTGACATTATGGTCAGAGTAGGTTTAGTAGCATTAATCAAATACAATAAAAACAGAGAGGATGAGTCTAAAACCAACAGACTGGAAAGAAAGGCAGGCGGAAGTCAGAGGACGATGGAAAAGAGGAATGGTCCCCACGTTCACCGATTTACAATACCACCCAAAACCAATGTTTGTGTGTCGTTTTTAATCCGCGACTCCACATTCAAGCCTTCTCCAGTGATTTATAGTATTCTTTAAGCACCGCCCACGCCTTTGGCGCCATGAAGCCGTCAGGAGGGTTCTCTCCGTCGCGGGCCATCTTCCGCATGCGTGTGCCTGAGATGAAGTTGTAGTCTTGATGGCTGAATAAAGAAGAGTGTGGGGAGGTGGGGGAAGAAGAGAAAGAAAGAGTTATAGATATTTCAGATCAAGAAAGAGCGGATTAAGCCACCAATAACTGCCTGCTGCTTTTGAATCGAGTGGGAGCAGTTTCGTTTTTATTTCTGCAAAATATCCTGCAGCGTCCAGGATCTAAAAAAAAGCCGCGATTCTTCTGATCGGCGTCATTTTGGAAGAAATGAGACGTGATGCGGCCCTGGCAACTGATTTGTCTTTAATTTCTCCCAAATCACCCCGTGATTAAGAGACCAAAGGACGACCCCGTGAGCGCCAACAACACCTGCGAGTCTATTAATTTAAAATTCAGTGTGTTGGAGTAGATTTTAACACAATCAAATGTATACAATAGTGCCTGACTGCAATATTTCTGCACATTCACGTGTTAAATATAGTAGATTGATTTGTCTGTTGGTGAGGAAAACCAACGTCCCCATCACTATGACATGATAACATTTCATCACGTTACTCTGAAACAGCGGAAAACAAAACAAAAAGCGCTCACGTGGCGCAAGGTAAACGAGCTCCAGTCAAATGTTTTACGGGAATATTTTTATGCAGTGTCAAATCACAAACACAGACGATGTGACCCATACTTCTTTGTGATCTGAGCGATTACACTGTTTAAAGACGGAGGGGGGGTTTAGCCGGTGATTAGGGCAAGTATTCAGAGTCATCCTAAAATCCTAGCGAGGCGCCGTCAGCATGCATCAGAACGGAATGTGATAAATATGACAACAAGAGATTTAGAACAGGTTGTCGAGCATTAACCTTCAAATGACTTTTACGGTTCTATTCAAAATGCAACGCAGAGGATTCATTCAACGGGCATATTTTACATAAAACCGTGCAATGTGACTTTACGGTTTAGTGAAGACCAGTCAATCTTGAAACAACAATAAAACATGCCATATATGTGGATATTCTTTTGACAAACAGAGATTTAAGTGTTTTAATCTTTCTGTTTTTTTTCTATTTTCTTTTAACCTGGTCTTATAATGATTTAAAACTTTTAAACTGAATCAAATAGATAAAACAGACTATTTTTAGCAGCCCGCAAGTACTAGATGTTCCCGATCAACAATTTTCTTTGGGCTCGGAATCATAAATATGCATCATGGAAAACAAAGCAAATCTTTTGATTATTTCGTTTGAACATTCCTGGCCCAGACTCGGCTGAAGTTGCATAACCTGATGGCGGCGTCTAAATCAAACCCGGGCGTGTGGGAGCGCGATTGCGTGATCCTCATATGCAGTTTGTCTGTGTTACAGACTTTAATTAAGAGTAGGACTTTCTCATTTATGAGCAACAATGAACCTCTAATCAACAAAATCTTTAACTGTTTAAATTTACAAGAAAGCTGCTCACTTTTCCGGGTCATAAAAGTCCATCGCTCCTTTGACCTTGTTGTACGCAGCGACCTTGAAGGGCACGATCTCCAGGGTGATGAGGCCCGGCGCCATGGTGAGGACCTTGGCCCCGTGAGTGGGCTCGTACAGGTCCCTCCCAGTGTTGGGGTGGGGCATGCCTGCGGGGTCCCGGCCCACGATGTAGAAGTTGGCTCCAGCCACCATGCGAGCTCTGCAATGCCACTGCACCTGAGGGGAGAGCAGAATAAAAATGTTTAATACAAATAAAATAAAAAAAACACCTGGTGGAAGATAAAGAAAACAAGTTTAAAATTGATTTTTTTTGGGGGGGGACAGCTCGGTTAACGTTTGCTCCGTAACCGTGATTCTATACAGATTGTTCTTTCTATTTACTGCTACTGGGGCAGTTGAGCAAGTCGCCTGTTAGCTGCTGTGTGAACTGGGAACCGTTCTGGCATATAAGTATAAGTGTTTGATGATAGGAGCCAACTTTACAGAAGGGCAGCATATTTCCGTATGATAAATCACCCTGATTTTAACATTGTGTTGGCCTTTCCTGGTGTTTGGAGCCTGCTTGCTGCAATCCAAAATATTATTTAGGAAACCGAGAAGGTTATAATTGCATAAAATAAACTGACATTTCAAAAGAACTGGCAGCACCGGCTCAATTCTTCAGCCTCCTGGCATCACGCGGCTGTTGACTTTAGACATTTGAATCCACCAATACGCAACGAGGACGTTCCTCTATGTCTTATTATAAATAAATTGATTATAATAAATCTGCACATCACTCCTAATATGAGTGTCATTTGGTGTTTTTCTCGTGCACTTGGCAAGAAGTGAATATTTGACTGGCAGGGAGATCAAGGGAATGCATTGTAATTGAAAGGTAAACAAGGTCGACGATAATGGTGCTGGAGCTCAGCCCGGTTATCAAAAGTAACACAATGGCATTGATCAGCCTCCAGTCTGCTCTTAATAATTTGTGCTGGAGCTTTTCCATCAACATGAGTGAATGATAAAAGGAGTCCCGGCTACACGGCGCGGTCCGGTGGCCGTAGGTGGCGTGCGTGGCACGGAAACACTTAACACGGTAACTCGAGACATTGTAAATCCTCTTTCCCCATACTTTTCATCCAAACTTTGATTTGCGATCAAGTATATGACGGCATCTGTTTTCATTCCTCTGTGATGCAGTCACATTTGCTTCTATATCGGTTCTGAGGACAACAAAAAAAAACCTCAAGCACATAAAGTGCAAATCCATCAATCGTCACCTCGGTCGGCCCAGCGTACATCATGGGCGAAGGAAAGATGGCTACGATGGTGGAGTCTGGATTCAGGATGCCCTCCTCCAGCACGGCGGCGTGCTGTTTCATTCGCCAGGGCAGCGGGACGTCATCGTCCTTGGTCCAACCTCCCAGCGGGTGGAGCAGCAGCACGGGCCGGCGGTAGCCGCGCTCAATGAGCCGCTTGTGCGTGTCCTGCATGAGAAGAGCGTGGCCGTTGTGGACCGGGTTGCGGAGCTGGAAGGCAAATACTGCGTCTGAATAGGGAAAGAGAGGGAGGATGGGAAGAGCTGTTTCTTTCTCCCAACTGTGACCAAACGCATCTGTCAGAGATGAAGCAGCAAAACGCTAAACCACGCAAAGGAAATGGAGAGAAGGACTGAATCACACTTAGAGTTACTCTACTCTGCTTTTAATACATTTGTGAAACTTCCACCTGGCTCGTACCTGCATTCATTTCTTTAAACTTCTGTTTGAGCTCGGTGGGCGTCAGTCGGTACTGATCCAGTCCATCCTTCCAGTAGATCCTGTCTAGAACCTGCAGGTCTCCCCCGACCAGCCAGTCTCCACTTTCCATGACCATCTGAAATATCACACAATGCCACAAAACGATCATGACGAGGAACACAACTTCAAATGAATCCAGAGTGAAGATGCTGCTGAAAATGGGCAGCATTGATTTTAATAACTCGAGTTATCACCCAGTTGCAACCCAGTTGTATAAATTACAGACTGGGTTCCAATAAATTATCGACAAAACTCTTCAGCCCTTGTTTCTATCGATTACCAGAGTCGAGGTCAAAATCTGATGCAGCCGAGGCTATTGTTTCAGGGAATATCTTGTACCTGTCTCCATTTATGAGACGCTAGCTGGAGCTGCTGAAAAACGACTGCGATACAAGCAGCTCTGCAGCTTCTGCAGTAAAAGAAGCGCACCTCCTGCATCGAGAGGCAACGAGCTCAGAAACAGAAGGCTGCAAATGAAACCATGAGTCTGGTACGCACGGTCAAAATCGGGATCTGGCAGTTGAAAAAAGGTTGCTTAATTCATTGACATGTTATTTATCATGAGGGAAGAAAAAAAACTCTCTTTGATATCCAGACTCGACTGGATTCGGTTTGATCTGGAGAACCGTATACAAATCAAATCGCTGTCAGCGGTATGGATGTGTGTGTGTGTGTGATGTGATCAATAACCGCTCGGCTCTGTTGAAAGAAGATTTCAGGATCGTGTTGAGATTTGTTTTCCACACTCCTATTAATCCATCCTGTCCACCCCTGGTCTAAGAGCAGGCTTATCCTTTGAAGAGATCGACGGTCGTGATTTACTTTCCAGCGTAAACTGCATGCATGAAAAGGAGAGTGCCTACTCGTTACACATGTGCTCTGTTGGAGTGTGGACAAAAAAGCAGGGACTTCACATGTGAAAAGAGTCGTTGCCAAATAAGCAGTTTCCGATGGGAGGGGGGTCCCGTCTGAGTGACGACCAGCTAAACAGGAAACGGAGGATTAAATGTATGCGATATCGAGCCGTCGTTTCTGGTTTGAAAGCGACAGGATTGAAGTGGAACTGTCGACGCAGGCGTGTTGACAGACCGGCTCTGGCGACTCGCGCGGGGAGTTAGAATGTACCCTTAATGCATGCGCTCTTAATGAGGGGGGGGGCACCCTAATCACAGCAAGCTGAGCACACATCGCCAGCTGTGACGCGTTACAGCGGATTAAGAGAGACGGGCTGAAGTGCAACGGAGCCTGCGTTTCCACTCGGTGTAGCTTTAAAGCCAGAGCTGTGCCGTCAGGTCCCCGAAACCGGATTCAGGAAACGCAAGACGCATTATCAAGCCACGTTTAATCATAAAGTCAAATGAGCCGAGATTAAAAGATCTGGCGATAACCAGAGCAGCTGTGGATGAGGATTCCTGTCTGGTTCTTTTGCCCAGTCTGCCGTTAGCGACGCTAAAAAATGTTTCCAACCAGCCGCACTGAATGAAAATGGTGACATTTAAAATGCAAGACAAGGAGGTTAATCTGGCTCTCACAGCCACCTTCGTCTGCAACGCCAGACCGTCACCTCGCTTCTACCTCAGCCCCCCCCCCCCGCCCAGCAGTCGTCGTGTGGCAGATGGAAACAATTCGTTATGTTTGGAGGTTAGGATGAGCGGGAGGAAACGGTGGAAGCTGGCAGGGATCCCACAGCCTGCCGGGCTCGAACGTTCTCAAGCGTATCTGGTGGAGGCCGAATAGCAGCCATCCAAATGTAACACCTGCGAAGCGACGCTGGACAAAGCTAATCAAGCGAATCCACCGGGCGACCTGCTGGACCGTGAGAACGGCGCCGCTGCTCCACCGATTCAAGTCTGTCCAACGTGAGCAGAGGCCAGCTCAGATCTGTGTTCGATCAGTGGCTGAACCTGGGAGGCTCGATTGTTTATCACCGGGCCAGACTGTCTGCAGTTCTGCAGCGCTGCTCCTTAGCTTCCCGCTGAGGTTGGAGGATTTTTTTGTTTGTTTGTTTGTTCTTTAAATCCCAATTTCAGATGATGAAAGCTGTGACCCCCCCGAGCGTGCCATTCGCGTCACTCACCTTGATGTAGGGATGATCCTTGCACGTGGTACCCCACTGGCGTGCGCATCGCTCTTCTTTCCGGTGCTCATAAAACTCTGGGTTTCGCAGGATGGCCACTCGCCTGCCCTCATAAACCAAGGCCATGGCGGTCACGCCGTCCAAACACTCCTTGTCTGCAGCAGACACCGGCAGCACCACAGGCACAGACAGGTTGATGACTCCGCCTGAGAGGGCAGATAGAAAACAACAAACTACAGGTCAAAACCCAGGGACAATATTGTTTAGGGACTTTTAGCGTTCAGAAACGACACGTGGCCGTGATACACAGTCCTGCCAGATGGTGGCAGTAAGACAAAAGTCAAGCATTTGTGTGCAACTCCAGTTTGTTCACGAGAAAGCTTCACAGGCCATCTTTATTATCAGATAACCGTCCAAGAGAGACAACGTAAAGGACCCCGGCGTTTTGCACCGCGACCCAGACAGCAAACGTCCCACAGACAGCAGGTTAAAAATGTTCAGAGGCACCAACAGGCACCAGCAGAGCAGCTCAACCATTCTTCAGGCTAAATGTGGAATATACAGCTAAACCACAGTCTGCAGCAAGTCCTCAAGGCTGCAATTTAAGCAGCTTGAGGAGAACCCCCCCCCTGCCCCAAGCGAAGCTGGATCTGGACCCTTTCTCATTTGGCGACTTGGGGCTGTGCAGCGAAAGCGTTCTGTTCATCTGTTCGGCCATCCCAGGTTGATGAAAAACGCTTTTCACATCACATCAGATCAAATATAGTGGAAACAAGAGGGGACGCCGTCTGTTGTTGCCCCCCCCCCACCCTCGTACCCTCTGTCAGTCAGTGAGCAGCTCACAGCTGGTTCCAATAACACACACAAACACACACACACAGAAACACACGCCAAACGTCCAAGCAAGAGAGACGCGCTTGACTTTGGGTCCGTTTGCGTCTCCAGAACGCGTCTCGGTCAAGAACGCCGTTTTCTGTATCCCAAGTTTTAGCGTCAGAGTGTTTCTGTCTTTATGATTCTTTCTCCAGGAAATCCACTGGGAGGCATTAATCACTGCTCCGCTCTGCCCCCCCCCCCCCTCTGTGAAAAGTGGATCCAAGTTTCTCACATCGATACATATTTTTGTCTTTTGTCAGCTGCCGTGTTTCTGGGGAACAAATTTGAATCATCTGTGGGTTTCGTACCAAGATGTAAGAATTTGTCCAATCATCCCCTCGATGAGGAGATTGTGGTTGTAAGAACACGCCTGTCAAAATCTGAAAATGAAACACAGGAAAATATGGACTTCTGGTTTATCTTGTGCAATTTCCATTTAACTGTTTATATGTAACACAATAATTGCCGTAACGATCCGCAACTGAGGTTTTGGTGGTCGAATAAGCAATAAAACTAAATGGACCTTTATGTGGAATTTCAAACAATGCATGATAAATCGCTGTCAGCAGACCAAGAGGCTCTAGAGCAAGTATGATATTCATTTTTATTCTGTTGTGGGGGGCGGGGGGCTCGTTAAAACTTCGAGGCTGTGACCATCACGACAGTTAAGAGATAATGTACCAATTAAGTAGAAAAGCACCTCCTAATTGGATTTACACATGGTGATCTGGATCATAACTAAAAGGTTCCAAGTTGTTTTTGACACCTTTATACACCAACCATGAAAAGTAGAAGCAAATCAGAGTCGATGTGGTTTTCAAGTATCTTTAAGTACTGCGTTCTGTGAACACTTATAACCATCTAATACCATTATGTCAGGAGAGCGACAGTATTCTTTAACAAAGAAATCTCAATCTTTCATTTTTCTTTAAAGGATAAACATCTTACCATCCAGCAGACAGTCAAAATGAAGACACTGCAAATACTCTCTCTCTCTCATGAAGCCATTGAGAGGCGTGGCCCAGCCTTCAGCCAACACCTGCACCCACTGCATGTCCACCTGAGCAGCACCATCACAAACAGGAGGTTCAATATTGAAGAACAACTTGATACATGTGAAGATCCAAAGAAAATGTCAGAGGTGAATATGTATCGGTGTTTAAATATTTTTTTACATTATATAAAAAATGGATTTCGACGTTACTCGGCAAAAGATTAGTTCATAAAGATTTATCAAAGTGAAAGGAAGGCATTATCGTCATCACCTTCCCGATCTGGACGGCAGGCAGAGTCTCCGCATCGGCCTTAGCCAGGTCCAGTTTATTCTCCTGGACGTAAAGCTCTTTCACTTCATAAGACGCGTCGACAGGAACTATATCCTGCAGAATCAAATGAATGCGAAATCAACCATAAATCGATCGATCAATCAATTATCGATTAAACAATGCAAATAAATAATCACCAAAACATCCTGCATAACCAAAACACTGATAAACATTCAGTAAAGGAACACTGACTGGATACGTGACTCACACAGACATGAGGCGCTAGCACCACCTAGTGGTCAGAACAAAAATGACGGTATATTGTCTCAAACGGTTGCACCAAAGTGCTTTTCAGAGGACAAATGGCAAGCGAAAATAAAATGTAGCTGCTTTAGAAGATGACTCATCCAGAAAGCAGCACTTTTCCTCCCCTCACCTTCTCTTGAAGCAAGTCGATAAGCTGCTGTATGCAGTCGTTGACGCTGCAGGAGTCGGTCTTCAGCACCAGCTCAGGGGCTTCTGGCTTCTCGTATTCCGAGTCGATTCCGGTGAAGCCTGATTGATAGAATAAAAGAAAGTTGCAAGCATGGTCTGGGTTTTATAATCTACACACAACGTAGAACTCAAATGAGATTAAATCAACTCTGTAGCAAACAGATTACTTCGAAAATTCTTACACGTAAAGCTGACACACGATGAATCAAAGTCAACATTGACATGTTTAGTAATTACTTTATCCATACTCTTGAGTAAAGACCTGCATCCAGGAGACTTTTCTCTGAATAAAGTAGTTTTACTTACAATAAATCAAATGTTGAGGGTGCTAGAACAAATTATTTCAACTTGTATGTGCCCTCTCTGTTCTAGAATAACAATCTGACGCATCGGTAACAAAAAAGTTCATCATCATAACAAGTACAAAGATAAAATAATCTAATTATATTCTGCATAAACATGTCATGCTTGCTTTACGTCACCTGTTATTTCCCCCGCTCTGGCTCTCTTATAAAGTCCCTTCACATCCCGCTGCTCACAGACATCCAGCGGAGCGTCCACAAACACCTCAAAGAAAGGCAGGCCTGCAGCTTCGTGGATCTTCCGAGCATTGAGGCGATCCTAACACACACACACACACACACACACACACACATTTCATTGCAGAGAGAGAGAGAATACATCTGTACTCAGTGAAGTTAAAAAATATAGCACGTGACAATTCTGCAAAATCTGTTGGTGCGATTTTCCTTTCAAGCTACAGTTTGATTTTTTGAAAGACAAGAGGATAAGAGATAAATCTACTAGAGTAACAGTTCTCAATAATCCCTGTTATCTTGCAATTCTTTCCTTTTAGCTAGTGATGCTTTCTTTGGACAGGCGCCTCACCCTGCTGTAGGGAGATATGAAGCTCGCAATGCAGACCAGCCCAGCGTCGGCAAAAAGGCGGGCGACCTCGGCAATGCGCCTGATGTTCTCCTCGCGGTCCTCTGGGCTGAAGCCCAGGTTTTTGTTGAGGCCCTGACGGATGTTATCTCCATCCAGCGTGTAGCAGGGGATGCCGTGACACACCAGGTACTCCTCCAACGCCATGCTGACTGTGGTCTTCCCTGCGCCGGACAAACCTTGGCACAGAGGAAAACAAAGCAGTGTGAAACCAAATGGAAGGGACATCTTGAACATTGATTGTGCAACTCAAAAGTGCTGGAACGTAATGACTTGCCACTTAGCCAAACAGTGCATCCTCTGAAGCCTCCTCTTGTGCCCACGACTTGTCCGCGCTTGTTTCGACTGACATGATGAGCTTGATAGGTGACGTTAGTTGCGCGCTGCATTCCCTGAAATGACACGGATTGCTATCCATTAATTAACTACTGCAGTCAAAAATAGCGATTTGTGCATGTTTTGTTATTATGGCTGTAAAATGGCTTTGGTCCCTTTTCCCAGGAGTACTTGAACTTTACTTTTCAACATCTAGTTAATGATTAGTGCACATTATATATAGAAATGTCAGCAGTTTAAAAGAAGAAAAACACACACAAAAAAATAGATTTTCTTTCTTTTTCCATGGCTTTTAGGAGAATAATTTTGTTATTGCGCATGACGCTTTGTTTTGACACTTGAAATGTGAACCTGTACATGTTTAGAATCATCAGCAGTGATTTTTTGAGTCTAGGACCCTGGATGTGCAAAAAACAGTGTGAAAGTTAACTATATATATTCACAATTGAGTGCAAAAAAACGGTGTCAAAGATCAATCAATCAAATCTTTATTGCAGACACAATGGTCCAATTAAAAAGCACACATAACATTTACAACATTTACACCGTTTACACAGTAAACACAGTAATCGTATAATAACATCAGGTACCAATGTCACCAAATACCTGAGTTAAACTTCACAGCACTTAGGCTTGGCTGAGTCAGTGTTCTGATGATGTCATTCCCTGAGTCATGCAGCCGACATATAAACCTGTATGACAGGTGTCTCAGCTGAGCATTAAGGGTGTTAACCCCGGCACCGCAGAACATCTCACTGGCACTGGACCATCTTGGCTTCCTGAGAAGTATCCGCATGCAGTCATTGTATGCCACCCCAAAGACATTCTGAGAGTGAATTTTTAACACTCTCAAGTCAAATATAAAAACTATAATAACATTACTATAATCATCAATAACAATATAACTTCATACTATTACAATATCTACACATGATCAATATCGAACAGCAGTTCCTGTCTGGTACCTTTCACATTACCGTAATATACACCATATATCATATACTGACAGAAAGCGCAGATTCTCAGCTCTCTGTCAGCGTTGACTATTTTCAGATTGAGCAAACCTTGGAGGAGTTACGGTACTGAGAAAGACGTGTAGAGATTTTGGCTATGCTTTTGGTGTTTTGTCGCGAATGCTTACGTCACACGGTTGCGACTACCGTAATGGACGGTGTATGTGCACACGCGCACAAGGTCTCAGCTTTCCAAGCACGTCGCGATTTTTTAATCGGTCTAATTTTGACGGAGTTACGGTAATAATACTCCGGACATAGAAAAACAATAGAAAACGATAGTTGAAGTTCATAAAATAAAATAAAAACTCGGTAACACGAACAGACCCAGCCTGAATCACATCAGATACCAAAGTTCATGCTTTCGTAGGAATAAGTAGATCCGATATTAAAGTTTTCACTAGAATATTGTATGACTATTATAATGCCACATCATCGATCAAGCAGGTATTTGCCCTCGCAGAGGGTGGGTTACCTGGAAAAGGCTAAACGCCTATTTCGGCTAACATAACTCATAACAAGGGTATTAAAGCAACATTTATGATCCCACAAACCGAACGAGCATTTGGCTGATTAGCTGCATTTCGCTCAAATCATTCGTTATTAGCTATAAACAGTGTCGCGTTTAACCCCTCTGGTTAGCACGGAAGCTCATTCATTAACAGGTTAGCGGTGCCGTCGGGATAACTCACCCAGTTCTCGGCAGCGTTGCCTACCTTCTGTTTCTTGTTCGAGGTGTTATACGTCTCCATGGCTAGCAGCGGTAGCAGCAGTAGCTACTTCACCCGGGTTCTTCTATTGAAGCAAGAAACGACTAAGCGTTAGGCTGCGATATGTTCCGAAAACTGATTTATAAAATATATATATATTACTATTACTATTTGCATAAGTATCTCCACTGAGTAAAGACGCCCCGGAGCCTGCCTGCCAACCAGGAAGAGCTTTCCCCAAGCCTCCACGTCACCACCGAAGTGATGACGCGTCTCCTTGTTCAAAACTGATCTCCTGTCAGATCTGTCTCCTTCATTGTCCCTTAGAAAGGCTTCTCGGGCCAACGATTCGACTGATCTGCAACCAGTTGGTTCGCAGTCCCAATGGAAATTGTTCAGGCACATATAAATGTATTTGTAGCGTGAGTTATGTTAATAAAGTTTAAGAAAAAAGAAAAAAATGAAATTGTTCATAATAAAAAAGAAAAAGACGCACTTTCGCAGATGTCACTATAAATCTGTGAAATGACTTCGGAGAGGATAACACGCGAATATTAAACAGTATTTTATCTTGTTCGTACGCTTTATATTTATAACATGTCGTACTATAATATAAATACTGTTTTTATCCGCGAATATTGTACTATCTCAACAGTTATCCCAGCTGGTGAACATCACAGGAAAGCAGTTTTTTTATTTATTTAAATCCGGCAGAGTTACAGGGCGACGTTTTCAGATGATTACAGGACAAGTTGCTCACAATTAAAGGGGATGCTAGGCGGGGGTGGGGGGGGGGGAGGCCCGGTACGGAGGATGGATGATGCGGGGCTTCGGGGAGGGGCGCTCGCTCCGAAGCCAGCGGCACCGCTGTACAGCAGACATTTCAGCCGAAGCGGAGCGACCGTCCAAACAGGGCGCAGGAGCAGAGATCCAAGGAAACTGCAAGTACAGGAAGAGGCGCTAGGAGGCCCGAGGAAGGCAGGCAGGCAGGCAGGCAGGTAGGATGCTACGATCTGTGCAACATGTGAATCTAAACGCAGGTCCTTCCCCTCCGGGTCGTTTTGGATTTCTTAATTGTTAAATAGATTAATTGCGCGGATAAATGAAGGTGATTCATCAACAAGGATGTGACAGGCTGGGGCTGGATTTCGTAGGATGATGTTGAACTTTTTTTTTTCTCCCATCAGTCTTACAGATGCTGTTATACAAATAAGAATATTAGTAGATATTTAACCAATGTCTGGATGGTTGGTAGAATAGTGATCCGTGCCAACCGTGTAAAAGTTTTGCACGGTAGATTATTAGATACATCGAAATACTTTTATGTTTTGTGGTGATGTAATTTATGTAGAGGTTGGAATCAGGTTATCAGTGTCACGTGGTGCAAACAGGTTGTTGTTTGTTTTTTGTTTTTTAAAAAGGCATTTGGTCACAGATCCTAAAGTTTAAATTCAAAGGTGCAATATAATTGAATGACCCGGTACACGCACTGAGAGGCAGCTGCGTCTTGCTTTTAATTACATTTTAATAATTGACCTTTGACTGAAAACGACATGGCTTAATTACAGAACATACAAACGGTGACCTGTTGCCCCACCCAGCAGCTTCGTGGTGTGTTTAACACTGTGTGGGGTCACTGACTGTGCTACACCCCAAAAGCAAACTTTCAAACCAGCTGCACCGCACCCGTCACGTGACAAGCTGCCGCCCTATAATAAACGGGTGGCCCTGGAGACACCCAGTCTTCAAGTTGGCATTCAAACCCGCACGTGGTTCTGGTAGCCGAGGGGATGGCTAGATTGTGTGTTTTAAAATTGTATGTCTTCTCAGGGGAAAAAACAACAACATTCATTTCTTTTGTCAGAAGTGTGTGTGTGTGTGCCTTGCACAGTGAAATGCTGCTCTATGATAGTAATTGGACTCATTACAGGAAATGAACATCATTGATGTAAAACCAATTGTTTGGAACATTTGTCTCTGTCAGTGACGTTAATATACTGGCATGTTGCCTGGTAAATGAATAAACAAGATTCGTGCATATGACAAACATGCTAATGCTACTGTGTGTTGTGCCAATCAGACAAACCTGCTCTTTTTATTGCTGCACTTTAGAGGGAGTTCTGCTTTTTTCCTGCTCTTAGTTGACAACTTTAAAAGCTTCAACAATTCAGAGTTAAGGTATATAATGCGTGAGGGGCTTGTGTAATATGATGTTTTGTTTTGCACTCATGAACACTACGAGAAGAAATGTATTCAAAATGAACCAGCTCCAAAAGGGAAATTCTTCTGAGGCATCAGTAATCTGTCCATCTGATAACACTCAAAAATAGAATCATTACTTAAAGCATGTTTGTCATAGTACTGCGTACATGAACAATTTATTATTTAGTATTTTAATTCAGGACAGATTTAATTCAGCACAGATTTTGTTTAGTTTGAACTTTTCTAAGATACATTTTCAATGCATTTCTGCATTGTTTCACACGAAAGAAAAAAAAAACTTCTAAATGTAAAACTACAATAATTTACTGGAATATTCCTCGCCTACTACTACTGTACTTTCAGCTTGTGAGGGGTCGCCACAGCAAATCAACGGTCTCCTCTTCACCCTGTCCTTTGCATCGTCCTCCCCGACACCAGCCACTCTCGTGTCCTCCCTCAAATTTAAGACTTGAATTTGTGCATTTTACAAGTCGGCAATTCCTCTCTTTAGTTTTGCCACTTGCAAAGAGGGCTGGGCCACACGGCTCTGTGTGACTTATTTTTAAACTTCCCTTTGATGAAGACAATCCACATGATTTCGAAAGAAGAAAATGAGTGGCTATCAATGTTAGCGTGTTATTAAGATGGCCTCAAAATGAAGTCCAAGCTGTGGTAACGCTGGTGCAAAGTATAGCCTTCAAGACAACTGGATGGCTTCTCTTGAAATAGCCTGAGTGAGCGGAGGCAGCCAAGTTATCCATTACAGCCCTGTGACCATGTGGAATCGCTTTTTTTTGGGGGGGGGGGCAGTTTTCCATCACCACCCATCCCAGTGCTGGGAAAACTGTGTCAGCTGTACACTAGGGAGGAGGGGACCAATGGGAAACTAGTCCAACGGGGACGCACTGTTGACCTTCCCTGTACAAAACACAAATACATTCCTACTAGAGAAAAATCAAGTTTGTACTGTATGAACTATGTGATGATCTGTCACACAAGGGGAAAGCCTACCTAACACAGAGCGTTTTGCACCTTCCAATTCTTGGCAGTAAAATACATATTTATGGTAATTAAGCAGAATATAAGATTAATAACCCTTGAAGGAACTGTCCGCACCAAATGAACAGCAGCATTAGTCTTTTGTTGAAGTGCATGGTGTTTTTTTTACAACTAGTAGATGAAATTTAATCTCCTGTCAACAGTTGACTCCTTAACATGACTGATTTCAGCAACTTTAACCACGTAGCGCTTGAACGTCTGCTTAAAAAAGCATCTTCATTTGTATCTTTAAAGCCAACTTTGACACGAAATTCTTGACGTTCCACGGATGAAATCCGATTTTTTTTCCAAGTCAGACAAGCTGTCTTTGATTGAACGGCTGCACGAGGAGACGATCTGTCTGTGGTTGACATCGTTGCCACAGCGTTTCTCTTTGATTTGCATGCCAACGACATGTTTGCATGTTCACGTTTGAAGCCGAGCCGTTTCGACGCGAGAGATCTCTCGCCATCGTCATAGAAAAACTGCGATGTGAATAGAGGGACTTGCATAATGGGTCTTGACTTATAGGTTCACAACCTGCTGCGTGACACAGGGCTGCAACGTAATCTCAATAACAGCATGGAGGACATGAGGTTGTAATTGGCTTATTTTCTTTCTCTGTCCTTGCTGATCTTATTTGCCTTCTTAGACAGTACAAATGTACCTTATGGTTTCATTAACTTCCTCAAAGTCTGTCAGACTTTGCTCATCCATCAGTTTTGTAACAGAGGCTGAATCTGCTGTGGGTTAGTCAGAGGACATTCTACTTTAAGCCTTTCTACACTGTAATAATATTTTTCCCAAAAATTGATTCCAAGGAAATTGATACTTTCAGCATCTCTCGTGTCTCATATTTCCAGCCGTACTCTATTCCTATTCTGTATTTTTTTTTGCTCCAGAGCCATGTTTGCCTCCAAGTTGAACGCGCCATTCTCAACGTAGCCCACAAGGTATTTATTGTGATGCATTTCAGAGCAGATAGGAGCATCCTCGCATCCATTAATGGAGCTGTTATAAGAACCAGAAGCCATTAAGAAATGCAAGAATGGAAATGGTCATTTTGCTGCTGCGCTTTCTGAAGTCATTAACTGAAAAAAGCACAACAACAACAACCACATCTCTGAGGGTATTTGTCTTCTATGTCTCATTACAATGCATTCATTCCTGGATCCCAAACAGTATTTCATTTTATTTTAGATGAGATTGCAGTCAGCTTTAAATGTCATTTCATTTTTGTTTTGTTTTGTTGGCATCCGTTGGTCCATTTAGCCGCTGGGGCTTTGGATCATATCACCTGGCCGTCGTCAGTTGATGGAGTTTTCTCCGATGCTCAGAATTTTTTTATTTCTTTATTTTTCCTACCACTTTGCCGGTCACGGGAGTTGCTGGGCGAGAGGCGGGGTACACCCCGGATGCATCGCGGCGCCACAGAGAGGCAAACAAACACTCACTCACACACTACGGACAATTTTAGGGTAGATAATTCACCTGGATTGCATGTTGCATGTTGGAGGCGTGAGGAAACCGGGAAATGTATTTTATTCCACAGCCTTTTACTATAAGCTGAAATACGTAGGAAACAGGTGGCTTTTAACTCCCCTTCCAATGATTTTTTTTTTTAGACCTTATGCTGTTGGTGGTCTCTCGAGTGGCCAAACCAAATTCCATTCTTTAAGATGGTTTCCAGAGTAGGGCCATTTTTATTTTATTTTTTTGCAGTAAAAGCTTTATATGCACTACGCCCACTGAAATTTCATCCGGTGGAATCAAGACGTTTATATCCATCAAAGCTTTATCTCCTTCTTTGTTCAACAAACCAAAGTTCAACTGTTTCTCATCAGAAGGATTTGGAAACCTCAGCATTACGTGTTTACTCAAACTGCTTTGCTATCTTTTGCAGAATTATAATGGCATGCTTGTGCTTCCCCAAGAAGTAGGAGTTTATACACGTTTCCAACATTTTGTTTTGTCTCACTGCAGCGGTAAAAACCTCGGAGCAGCGGTGTCTGTGGACGGTCAGCGCAGACACCCATGGCATCACAGGACCTCGGGGATGCGAGAAACTCTGGCACTGATCTGAATCTGAATCCGGGAATGGAGGGCGATGCTGCGGGCGTCGGAGGCAAAATGTGTCCTGTCCACGCGTCGGGTGGAGAGGACACAAAGAGGGGCTTTCGGAAAGGTATCGGGAGGCATAATGACTACGTGAAGATCTCTGTGCCAGAGTCCAAGGCCAACCGTCTGCCCATGGAGTGGTGGAAGACAATTATCGCCTTCTTTTATGCTGGTTTTAACTTGGTCCTCACTACGGTCGTCATTACTGTGGTCCACGAAAGGGTCCCTGCAAAAGAAAACAGCCCTCCTCTACCTGACAAGTTCTTTGATTACATCGACAGGGTCAAGTGGGCATTTACTGTGACTGAGATCAATGGCATGGTGCTCATGGCCATTTGGATGATCCAGTTGTTTTTCTACAGATACAAGTAAGATCCTCCACATAAATGTCTCATTCAAATCTGATGTTCTTTCATTTTTCATGGGGTTTATTGACTGGGAAAATGGCAGGCTGATCTTTTTAATGTGGCAACAACATCTGATTGTTTTAAAGAGAAACACACACACAAAACATTTTTAATGAGTGGAACTTCAAAACGTATTTGAACTGCAAAACGAATAGTTCTGGCTGCAGCTCTTTCTTTTTGTTTGGCGTAATTTACGACATTCAAGACTTATAATGAATTTTACATTTGCCAATGATGCTCTGTTTGTGTCTTTCTGTTTTCTTCTGCTCTCTGGCGCTGACAACAAAACAGACCCCCCCAGTGTTTTTGTGTAGATCATTTAAAATGTTTAATCAGATTCACACTTTATCTTCCACATCTGCCTGTGGGAATAATGATGTAAAAAAAAAAAACCTTCATGTACGCATCGCTCATGTGTGGCTCTAATATTGTCCATTTGCAGGTCAATAGCGAGCAGGCGGTTCTTCTTCCTCATTGGCACCCTGTACTTGTATCGCTGTGTCACTATGTACATCACCACCCTGCCTGTACCCGGCATGCATATGACTTGTGCTCCGAAGGTGAGAGTGGTGCATCAGCTGTCGTTGCTCATCTGTGTACTCTTTAACGCCCACAGGGACTCATTTTGCACAACCGCCAAAGAGAGGCAGCAATTAAAAAAAAAAAAAAAAGAAGACGCCCATTTTGACTCTTTTATTGCCTTGGGATACAATATTTGGTGAAAAACATGCACTCGTGGCAGTGATCGTGTGGTGTGAAGGATCCGAGGCTGGAGAGTGTAGCAGTTGTTTTGTTTCCAAGGTTTTGGAATGTTTTGAACAACGCTTTAAAACCTTAACTTGTTTGTAACAAGTTGCAATATGAGAGTCAAGCACAAATTATTTGATCATTTTGTGGCTGCCAGTGAACTATCTTTATTGGCCTTGCTTCAATCCATCCTCATTTTGACTAAACGTTTCCCAGACTAGTAAATTACCAGTCCCAATTATGTTTGCAAGACTTAAAATGATGAACAGATGATTCCAGAATTTTGCTGGAAACAGATACCACCTGTGTCTTATTATTAAAAAGTCTCAGTTTTACATTTTGACACAAATTTTTGAAAAGTGTAAAAACAATTTTTGTCTGGTTTCTGTCTGGTTATTTCTTGTTCTTACAATCATGTCCTTCCCAAAGATTTTGTCCTATAATCCTAATCTTTATTGTTATCCTTAGCAGCTTTGCTATTCAACTACTCCCAATAATTAGGCTTCTCAAATGTAACTATTTGCTGTACTATCACTTTAAATGTAATATATTTTGGCTTTTGACTTGGTCAAGCAATTTGAAGATGATATGTCCAGCTCTCTACTACTTCCTTCTAACATCAGGGATTCAATTATTGAGGAATTAAAACCCACATTCATCAAATGTGGTAATCATTTGAAGGTAAAACTAATCATTCGCACTGCTGTTGATAAGGTATTCATCTCTTTCTCCATGTTTGCGTGCGCTGCCTGTTTCCCATCAGCTTCATGGAGATTCCCATGCAAAATTTCAACGAATTCTGCAACTGGTCTCAGGAGGCGGTTTGTCCATCACGGGCTCCCATCTCTTGTGCGGAGACTTTCTATACAGCGGACACACTGTGATGCTCACGCTCACCTACCTGTTCATCAAGGAGTGTGAGTGCTCAATGCAACGTTTGTTTATTTGCGTTTAATGAACAATTCCATTAATGAGGCTTCACAGTAGTGATATGAAGACTAGTGACAAGTTTAACCCCTATTCTTTTTTCTTTTCTTTTCTTTTTTTACATTAAAATTCCTTTTGTAACTTGCGTTTAGAAATGTTGCATATCTTGTAAAAATTTAATTGCAAGGTTTTTGCACGGCTTTTGTATTGGACTACTGTATTTTTAACCGGTCGGATCAGTAACTTTATAACTTTATGTTAAAATTGGATAATGAAGTACAAAGTATGCATAAAAACACAAAAAAAGAAAGAAAAGAAAATGTGTTGTGAAGACGAGTTAAGAGAGACAGAGGTGATGAAACCTCCCCTCTCGTCATGTGGCCGTGACGCTTTTGTCTCTGCTCCTCCTCCTCCAGACTCCCCGCGGTCGTTTTGGTGGTACCACCTGATGTGCTGGCTGCTGAGCGCTGTGGGCGTGGTCTGTATTTTGGTGGCCCATGAGCACTACAGTGTGGATGTGGTTGTGGCCTATTTTATCACCTCCCGCCTGTTCTGGTGGTATCACACCATGGCCAACTTGCAGGTCTGAACACACAGCGAGACACCGATGGGCTTTTTCAGTCTGTCTGGTGATACAGGGATTATTTTCGGTTGTGTTAGTTAAGTCTCACCATTTATTAAGGCTGTCTTAGAACAGATTGCGTTCATTGAAGCAAATGAAGGGACTTTAATGTGCAATCTGTAATGCCCTGTTGTGACTGTGAATTTGTTATAAAGCAGAAACATTGAATGCATTCTGTTAAATTATTAAATATCATTATTTTTTCTGCGATATAACCTTTGCAACAACCATTTTCACAACTTGAAATACCGTATCTCATATATAGTCTCACCAGGTCCGATTACTGACGTCACACTTTGGCATAGTAATGGGAAGTTTATGGCAGGAAATAAATGTGATGATATTATTATAGATGATAACTTTTGCCCTCTTCACAGACTCTGAAATGTTCACCAAACAACTACCTCACCAATACCTGGTGGAACCCGCTGTTCAACTTCCTGGAGAAGAACGTCCAAACCTCGGTGCCATGCTCGTACAGTTGGCCTATCACCTGGCCTCCATCTTGCCTTAAGAACCCTTGCAAGAAATACAACATGGTCCAGAGCATATGAGAGGACTGACGAGACACCGATACCACAGCAGAGATGCCTGATAAATCATTTAACTGTTAAATGTGTGTAGAACGGTAGTCATGTTGTCTCGTTATTTGTCAGTGCAATTTATTTATGACATAAAGTACTTTGAGGCATTCATTGTTTCTGTAACCAATACTTGTGTCAGCTCGTCGTCAAGTTCACACATGAACAAGCACGTTGTTGCAGTATTTGCAAGACTTGTTTTTGATCATTTTAGATCTGCTACCATTTCTTTGTCTTACTGTATGTGTTGACTGTGTTTACCTCAATATATCAATGTGCTCAAGTCACAAGGTGCCTTAGTGTATTTATCATCAGTAGGTGTTCCAAAATAGGCATTTTAAGATGTTTTTTTATTTGTTTATTTTATTATTACCGGTAATATATTCATTATAGTGGCCTTGAGTGTGTATGCCCTTGCTGTAATCTTTACATTGTATTAAAATGTAACCACATTAAACCTGAAGTTTTTCTTGTATGTTTGTTTTTTTAATCATACACGGGTATAAATGAAAACATTTCAACATCTAGAGCTCAAATTTATTATTTTTAGCTATGTAAAATAATCCAGAATTCCCAACTGGAATAATAACTTATTTTTAGATTCATTTTACTTCTTGCCAAAGTTTAATAATAACCGAAAAGGACAGAGTTAGTCTGTAAATCTATTTATCAAAGTTTGTGTCAGCGCTAAATCTGCTGTATAAATAAAGTTATCAATTCAAAGGGCTGGATATAGGTGAAATCGAAGTGAACCAATCACAGCAGGGTTGATCAGTATCGGCCAATGGGAATCCAGTAAATGTATCACGTGATCAAACAGGAAGCGTGTGAGCTGCAGGATCCTTTTTGCTGGTTTTAAGATATGTTCATGAATTCTACGTAAAAAGGACAGCATTTAAGTATTTTTTACAAAATGTTGTCGCTATCATGGCTGGAGAATCTGAGCACTTCCGGGTCGTTGCATGTCGCGGTAATAGCCTTCTTTTTGGTGTATAATTTACTTAGTTGGCATCAGAAACGAAGGGGCCATGTAAACATCCCGCCGGGTCCCAAACCGTGGCCGGTGGTCGGCAATTTAAGCGGCTTTCTAGTCCCGTCTTTCATCCGGACGATATTCGGACAGAGACCGGTTCGACCCGACAGAAACGCGCTGGTGGTCTTCATGGAACAAGCTCAAATGTACGGTGACGTTTACAGCATCTTCGTGGGGAACCAGCTGTGTGTTGTGCTAAATGGCTTTGAAGCGGTCAAGGATGCTCTTTCCAACCATTCCGAGGTGTTCTCCGACAGACCGGATATTCCTGTCATCACTATGATGACCAAGCATAAAGGTAAGGCTCGTACAATGATCACAGTATGGAATAATTCAAACGGAAAGATCTCATGAATGAAAGCTAAATAGTCACAATATTGTTATCGTAAATCTGTATAAAATGTGCTGTACAAATATACCTTTTTTTAAAAAAAAGAAAGAATTGAAACTCTTCCTTCATTTTATTTCAGGAATAGTCTTTGCGCCTTACGGGCCGGTATGGCGAAAGCAGCGGAGGTTCTGCCACGCCACGCTCCGAAGCTTCGGCCTGGGGAAGCTGAGCCTGGAGCCTTGCATCCTGGAAGGCCTGGCCACCCTCAGAGCAGAGATGCTGCGACTGAGTGAGGGATCCGGCGGCGCCGGCGTGGACCCGGCCCCGCTAATCGGCAACGCCGTGTCAAATGTCATCTGCTCGTTGATCGTGGGTCGGCGCTTCCACCACAAGGATCACGAGTTCCGGAGCATGCTGGACCTGATGATTCACGGACTGGAGATCTCCGTGAACAGCCGGGCGGTGCTCATCAACGTCTGTCCCCTGCTCTACTACTTGCCTTTCGGGGTTTTCAAGGAGCTACGGCGGGTGGAGAGAGACATAGCCGTGTTTCTGAAGAGGATTATTTCGGAGCACCGGGACACATTAGACCCCGCCCACCCGAGGGATCTCACAGATATGTACTTGATGGAGATGTTGGCCAGGCGAGCTGCCGGTGAAGAGAACAGCAGCTTCACAGAAGACTATCTCTTCTATATAATAGGAGATCTCTTCATCGCTGGCACTGACACCACTGCTAATTCTGTTTTATGGATTCTCCTCTACATGGTCTCCTATCCTGATATCCAAGGTAAAAAAAAAAAAAAAAACTTGTTTGTATTTGTGGCCCACGACTTCCACGGCGGCGCTGGAGCAGAGCTGTTGTGACCTTCGCCCTGCGACCCTAAGATGACACCAGTCAGATTCGTGACTTCACATTTCTGCATCACTCCTCGAAGTCAACACTGCCTTTGGGTTAACGATTCATTCGTTGGGTTGATGTTCCTGAGCGTATGGATGTCGGTGAAAGCAAAAAATATTTGTTCAGCCAGTAGAGGGCGCCAAAGGTCTGTGTTGCTGTTGGTTGTAAGATGGCGAGGACTGAAAACACTGCTGCAGAAACGTGAAGGAAGATCTTGTGAAAGGCATCGATTAGAGACCCAAAGAATGAACTGAATCACCGAGGATGAGGGCTTGGGAGAAGAAAGAGCAATAGGATGGCTGACCTCTGGTGGACAGGAGGAGAACTGCTGTTGTATTTTGGGACTCCTGCCAGTAAATTACCTGTCAGTGAAAATAAGAGGCAATTAGTGATCAGGAAGGATGAGTAAGGGAGGAGAAACGTCTCGTCTAATCATACGCTTAATCCCGTTTTGCTTTTATTACCTATTCCCAATTCAGACAAAGTCCAGGCAGAGATCGATGAAGTGCTGGGCATGCACCGGGGCCCATCTTTGACTGATAAGGGAAGTTTGCCTTTTACTGAATCCACCATCATGGAGGTGCAGAGACTGACGACAGCAGTTCCTCTGGCCATTCCTCACATGGCCTCTGAGACAACAGGTAGCCATCTGGCCAGTCTCTCTGAGCCAGATGGCTTGAAATTGTCAAACTGCAAAAAATAAAGACACAGCTGGATTTCGTTGATCTGGATCTGTTTTGCACTGATTGTAAAGTTTTTCCTGCTTTTTTTTTTTATTCCTCTCCAGAATTCCGAGGCTACGTTATTCCCAAAGGAACCGTTCTTTTGCCCAACCTGTGGTCTGTGCATAGAGATCCCACTGTGTGGGACGACCCAGACACCTTCAGGCCGACACGCTTCTTGGACGATGAGGGAAGACTAATCAGGAAAGAGTGCTTCATGCCCTTTGGAATCGGTACGCTTTTCCTCATTTATACAGGACAAGTATCTGAAGCCTTGGTCTATAAATCAATTGAAGCTCTTTTGATGTGTATCTTTCAGGTCGCAGGGTGTGTATGGGTGAACAACTGGCAAAGATGGAGCTCTTCCTTACGGTCACCTACTTGCTGCAGGCCTTTAAATTCAGGATCCCAGAGGGAATGCCTCTCCCACCCCTGCATGGACGATTCGGCCTGACGCTGGCGCCCTGCCCTTATACTGTGTGCGCCAGCCTTCGCCGATGAAGAGCAAACAGAATACTATTTATTATATTTAGAATTTATTCAGGAGTATATTTATATATGATGTAGATCGTCTTTGACCTTATGACTGATGCTGTGTTAGGCCAAGTCTCCTGCAACTGGAATATGAGCGAGACTTTAAGAACCGGCAGGGGATGACAGGGAAACTGGAATACTGGAATGATTCCGGAGGGACAAATGAGAGAAGACGGAGTGGATTTTAACCCTCCTGTTATCCTTAAATATTACAAACACCTTTTATCCCTCGGGTCAATCTATTTGTCTCCAGAAAATGATTTACAGAAAAGTGTTTGTGTCAGGAATTTTGTTTATTTGTTGAACACATTGATAATGAAACCCTTGACTGGTCCTCTACCGCCACCATCAGGCCAAATTTTAGAATTAGTATGTACTGTAGTTTATTATTAGAATTAATTTATCATAAAAAGATTAAAACATGATGTAGAGGTCTCAAAGTCCTGAAAGACCAAGTGTGTCAAATATAACCTGGACATTAAAAGGTCTTAAATATAATTTCTATTCACTGACTTTATAAACTGTCATGGAGGAACCATTGAACAAAGCCTCTGCTGGAGCAGATGTTCCATTTAAGAAGATGGAGAAACATCTGGTCTGGAAGAGAGGAGGATCCGTCTCTGACTGAAGCAGGAAGTGAAGGAGACAATGTTGCATTATCTGTGCAGAAGGTCGTGGACTCGCGAGTGCGTGGTCACGTGACCGGTAACCTTCCGCCTACTTTCTGCCTGTGTGCACCCGAAGCTGCTCCACTGCTAGTCCCAGGTTCGGTCCACTCATCATGTCCTTCTTCGCCCACCAAATCTGCAGACGCTTCTCGACTTCCGCTGTCAGGAATGTTGTCATTAAACACGTAACTGTCCTCGGAGGCGGACAAATGGGCGCAGGGATCGCACAGGTAACCCCCGAAACGCTGCTAAAGTAACTCGGGGTTAGCCGCTTAGCTAGCGTCGCTATAGCTAAGCCAGCTAGCCAGCCAGCCAGGCAGTCAATGCTAGCTGGAGCATTTTGTATCAGTGATGTGATCAATGTGCTGCTCAAGCCGCATTTAATTAATAATTGTGCACTTTGATCAGCACACCTATAGCGGAATACTGACATGCTTTTACACGAGAATGCATTTTTAAAAAAAAGGGTTTGTTAAACCGTGAACTATGACATCAAGCGGAGCTTTGATTGAAAATGGTTTTTATGCTGAGCAATATAACTGATGATTGAATGCATCAAAATATAGACTTTAAGGATAAAATGGACAAAATGTTGGAAGTGATTTTTATCTCTTTTGATATTTTCCGTGTGCTAAGGTGACATAAACTGTGATGGGATGTAAGGTCACCAAGGAGACGCGTCTGCTGTCCTCTGTTGGACTTGCTGCTTAATAATAAACGTCTTTGCTGTTTGCCTTCCACCGTTTCATCGACGCGTCACACGCAGTTATTCTCTGACCCTTTGAAGGAGGTCAAACATGAAACGCTGTCTCCTTGCGGTGATCATGTTGGATCAAACAGGCTTTTTCTGACGGTGGTTTGTTTCCCAGGTTGCCGCGTCGGCTGGCCACTCTGTGACGTTGGTGGACACAAACGAAGACCTCCTTACGAAGGCTGTCAGGGGAATCGAAGGGAGTCTGAAGAGAGTGGTGAAGAAGAAGTTTGCAGACAAGCCCGAGGTGAGGCGAGGTTCACCCCTCTAAATTAAAAACGACTCGACCTGTAACGCGTGATTGGTCGGGTGTGTTTCAGGCAGGCGACGCGTTCGTCCGGGGCGTTCTGCAGAATGTGTCGACCTCTACGGATGCCGAGTCGGTAGTCCAGCACTCCGATCTAGTGGTGGAGGCCATCGTGGAAAATCTAAAAATCAAACGGGCTGTCTTTGGTCAGCTTGACAAAGCGGCGCCAGCGTAAGCCCCCCCCCCCCCGCCTCCCATCGTTTTATGTTTCTGTTAACCGACTATGAAGCCTATTTAACCGCTGGTAGCGCTTTGTTGTTCTATTTTAAACGTGTTTCTACATCAGTATTCGATAGCGCGGACCCAGGAGTGTGACGCCGGCACGGAAACACATGATTTGTACTTTATTCAACAGAAAATAACTAAACAGATCCGAGTGCAAAATGTCTGCTTCTGTTGTGAGCCGTCGTCCACGTGATCCGTGTTCCGATTTCAGACGCACCATCTTTGCCAGCAACACATCCTCCTTGCCCATCTCTGAAATCGCCGGCGCCACCAACAGGCCGGACAGATTCGGCGGCCTTCATTTCTTCAATCCTGTCCCCATGATGAGGCTCGTGGAGGTGCCAAACGAATCATCGCTTTGGCCAGTGGAGAGGGAAAGCTGTCGGGTTACATTTATTCCTGTTCCTTTATTTTAGGTCATTGGAACGTCGGCAACAAGCCAAGAGACTTTTGATTCCCTCTTGGACTTCAGCAAAGCACTGGGGAAAACCCCGGTGTCCTGCAAGGTATGCTCTGTTCCCTGCGGCCGCTGAAGCTGCAATTATACGAATATTATTATAAATATATTTCACAGCAGCGTCCGTCATCTCTTTACTCAGGACAGTCCGGGATTCATTGTGAACCGCCTGCTCGTTCCGTACCTGATGGAGGCCATCCGGCTGCACGAGAGAGGCATGCTCGGCTGCGTGAAGCTTCAGCCACCAATTCCTGGATGTGTTTCTGTAGTTTTCCACAGTAAACGTGTTTTCTTTTGTCTTCCTGAGGTCACGGCTCTAAAGAGGACATTGATATTGCCATGAAACTTGGAGCAGGTTATCCGATGGGACCCTTTGAACTCGGAGACTACGTTGGACTTGATACCTTAAAATTCGTTATGGATGGTAACTAAACTACTTGGAAGCTATGCCATTATTTTATACTATTGCACGAAGCTGAATGGCAAACGATGACTTCATAGAATACATTTTAAAAATGTCCTTTGTTCCTCTTTGCAGGTTGGAGTGAAATGGATCCTGAAAACCGTCTTTTCGCTCCGAGTGAACTGCTGAACAAGCTGGTCGCAGAGGGCAAGCTGGGCAAGAAGGCTGGAGAAGGATTCTACAAGTATAAGTAATCACGATGTCACTAGTTCTATAAAGATGGACTCGAACCTGTGAAAATAAGTCTTCCAACAAAGACTGATCAGCAAGGGAAACTGGGAACTTGTAAAGTGCCTGCAACCTCTTCATTAAAAGTTGCTCCATTTTTGTTTTCATGGACACACAATGAATTGTGTCTTTGTGTTAGTGTGTGAATAATCGAATTAAAGAGATATTTCAAATACTTGACGTGTGTTTTTGTCCGAGTGAAGCACCGTAATCTTTGTGCTTGAACGCTGAATGCCTTTCATATCTACTGGCAACAGTTCAGCAAAAGTGTTTAGATATGCAAGATTTCAGATTATGAACGAAGGCTTTCTTTTTCACTTCCAGCGTTTCTTGAAATTTTGCATCGAGTTGAGCGTCTCTCCTTTTTCATAAAATATTTGCAAAGTAGGTGCCAGGTATGAACAAGGAAAAGCTTTTGGGTGTTTAGGTGGGAACCACATCATGAACTTTAAGATCATTTAAAGTTTAAATAATGCCATTTAGTTTCTCTGTACCTAAAACGGACACTAGGGGGTGGTATTATACTGATAAGCGTTCGACTCAATCAATGAATAGTGAACGTTTGCATAGCGAGACTGATTGCACCCTCAGTTCATGTCCTATCTAATCTACAGGATTTTGTATTTGGATGAATGCTTCAGTTTCACTATTACTGCAACATGGGGGGGCGTGTGTGTCCCCTCCCCCGAAGCGAGTTCAAGTTATCATATCCTTTTTTTTTAGCTTTTCGAAAGTTCCAAAAAAGACTGTAAACTTGTTCTACATTATCAATATGTACGGGTATATCTGTACTAACCCAGTCCTGGTGGGATTAGAATCTCTGCCACTGGTCTGTCCACCACACAAAGTGATCAAATGAGCCAATGGTGCCTTTTTATTTTTCTTACCAAAAACAAAAACAAACAAAAAACCCATGTTGAAACAGTTCAAATATAACCACTTGGGAAGCAAAGTGCTCCACCAAGACGAGTGACCCAACACGTAATTAAAAAGAAGGAAGTCATCATGTAATACTAAAATAGAGCATTAAAATCAAAATGTTACAGAAATGCTTGCATGGAATAAACAACATGGCAAAAGACCACACTATCAGCTACTAGAGAGAAAAGACAAAGGTCCATTGCAATGAAAGAGAGACTGCCAAGTGCTGGGGTAAATATATATATCTGCTTCATTTGTCATGTTTTAGAACAATAAAATATAGGCCTCTGAGCAATCACTCTCGCCTTTGTCCTATTGTTGCCTGCAAAAATACCAAGAAAATGGACATATCCTGACAGTTTTAAAAAGTACACACAATGAGCATTTATTTTACATCTGAGCAAGACTTGAGGTCACTATTTGTTACAAATAGTTATCAAAAGAAGCCTTAAGTTTCCATTTTTCTGCAAGACGCTTCAACAAGAAAAATGGCTTTCCTTTGTCCAAAGCTTATTTTAATATATACCACTATATATATATATAAAAAAAACAATATTAAAAATAAAAAAACACTAAAATATACACCAGGAAATTGAAACAAGAGTTCAAGAAAAAAAAAAATCAGTCTAAAATAAAATAACAGCAAATCAAATTATTGATCATTTTTTTCCACCGACTGGTCAGCAAACCAATTCAAATGGCGTCTTGAGGATGTTTCAGGGACGAGATGAAATCCCTCCATCTTCCTTAGTGCAGTCTTAAAAGAGGTGCTTGGTCAGGCGGGCAAAACCCCAAATGGGCTCGAAAGGGACAGAAAGCGAGACAGGAAGTCGGTGGGCGGAGGCGGCGAGAGACTGAATCTCGACCTCGTGTAACTGTACAAAAGAAACCAAGGTGGCAAATAAATTACAGTAACTTTAAGAACTCCAAAAAGGTGTTTGGGCATTGCAGTGGCAAACTTTGTGCTGCTGTTTTTGTTTTTTTGTGTTTTTCAGTGCAGTGCCGTGGATTGTAGTAAAGCTGATTGTAAAGAAAACGGACGAAATGCAAATGTGAAGATGATGTTTCTCTTCATTTCGTAAGCGAGGGCCTGACAGATAGTGATTGTCTTGGTCCGTTCAGTGTCTCTACAGCAGGCGCCATCGTGAAGGGAGCAGAGTCAAACATGTGAAGTGGGGGTTTTGGTGCCATGTGAGGGGGGGGGGGTGCGCAGAGAAAAGTGGAAAGGAACTGGTTGGTTATGTTTCGGGGCAGGTTGGTGGGCTTCCTCTGGCAGTTAGTTTGGCGATTTAAGGGTCTTCGTGGAATCTAACAGGCCTCCGTCTCGAGCAGCTGCTGCCTTCGCTTTGCATGTGGAGAAATTGCTACGTTTTCCACCTGAGGAAGACAAACCAAGACGGCGGGGGTTAAAGAAAATAAGAAAAGGCATCAATTGTGAGATTACTACATTGGCCTTCAGCGAAAGGGAGCACATCAATAACCTGCACCAAAACAGTCAGAATTCAACCCCCCCCCCCCGATTCAGTTTGTTTGCTACCATGACGTTAAAGCGGACTACACGAAACCCTTTGCCGTAGTGCTGAACAAAGCGCTGAACTACAGAGGGGTTATAGGTCACTGGCAGGATGTGGGCCGGCCTGGCTTTGATCTCATCTATAATGGGGGGGGTGGGGGGTTGCCGTGACCCAGCTGGCAGCGCCCTCCCCCTGACTCACTCGATCCTCCTCTTGCCCTCTCGAGGTGTTGCGCCCAATTGCATAGCTTCTGGTTTTGACATTTTGGCTGCTGCTGCCGACGGACGATGGGAGCAGCAGAGTTTTGTGGAACCGATAAGGTTCATATTCAACGATGACCCCCCCCCGCCACATGAAATAGGCCTCTCTTCCTGTCAGGGAAATTGTCAAACTGCAAAAGGGCTCCTTTCCCTCTGGTAATCCGAGCTTGAGCTAACATCACAGTTAGCTCTGGTTAGCTTATTTTAGACGCGAGCAGCATCAAATAGAATCTGTGATCAAAGTGGAGCGGCAGAGGCCGAGGTGGACGGAGGCTGAGTGGACGGAGGCTGAGGTGGACGGATGCGCCGCCTATGACGAGAAAGATGGACGTTTTTGGGAGGACGGAAAAAGGAACAGTACTGGTTTGCTTTTCCCTCGTGGTGAAGCCAAGAGTGTGTTTTTGTGGGAGAGGAGTCAGTTGAGCCCTGCTGCTTGCTGCATCTTAACACACACACACACACACACACACACTCACACACACACACACACACACACGCACACGCACACACACACACACACACAGCACCATGCATTCTGCATACTGCTTTACCACATGTGGCTAGAAGGGAACAGGACAGAGGGCATCTCTCCAAAGGAAAGCTGACCCTGAGCTGCAGAAACAGAGAGGAGTCCAGCACTAGGGGGGGGGGGGGGGTTGAAACAGAGAGACCCTGTCGCTTTTTATTTACCTCTGCCACCCTCCCTCTTTTCATCCCAGGATCTCAAAGTGAGCCTTGCACGCCCAACGTTGCACTCTGTTTCCTGGGGAGCATCCCCCCCCCCCCCCCCACCCCCCACTGCAGACATGAAAAGCTCTGGCCTTCACGCCTGGGGAAGAGGCCTGAGGGGCTGCGGGTGAGGAGTGTGTGCAAGCTTCACAGGAAAGCTTGGCTGTAACAGCAGGGGTGTGTATTTGCGTGGTGGTTGGTTTGCAGGGGGCACCAGGCCAGCTTTTTGCAAGGTCCAGCCGACACAAACACTGGGATTCAGGAGCAACTTGACCCCCCCCCCCCCCCACCCTACCCATTCCACCTCACCTCCCTCTACATTACTGCTCAGGAATGCCGGCTGGACTTTTCCTTTTTTTTTTTTGCAGGAAATGAAAAGATCTTCTGTTCGGAAGGCTAGCGAAGGTTTAGGCTCTCCCCGTACCGGAGGAAGGAGGGGAAGGAGTCGGACAAGCCCTCGCCTGCCGTTTGAAGTGTGGGAGGTTAAGATAACTAGTGCAACCTCGCGCCTCAATCACAGCTTTTACCTCCCACGCTAAATCAAAGCCCCCGCAGCTGGGGCCTGCCTGTCTTGTAGCCCCCTTAACCTCAAAACCCACCAAACCCACCCGTCTCCTCAGCGCCCTCTTGCCCTCACACACAGCGCTGGGGTTTCTTCTTGGCGCCATCAAAGAGGAAAACATCGCAGACAAATTACTCTAAAAGTACGCCAAGTTGAGAGAGGTGTCTCCAGAACGGGCTGAGATGAAGACTTTATCCCGGCAGAGAGAAGAAGAAGAAGAAGATTTGGAGGCGCAAGACAGGAGAACGATGCGAGATAATTAGTCAAATATGATTGTCAAAAAATGCTGCGCACAGTCAGTGCTTTCTGTGGCTGTGGCTGAGACATTCAACATAAAAGAAAAACCTTTGAAATGTTTAACCTCCAATCAAACGGGAGGCTCAGGGGTTGTTGGAACTTTCCCAGGAGGGGATATCAGAAACTAACAAGTCTATCAGGAGAAGGGGGGGGGGGGGCGGTAAAAGAGAAAGATGAGGGGAGACAGCGGCGATGCTAAATGGTGGGATAGCTGTTGAGGGTGGGGTCTAGTTGTGGTCAAAAGGGGAAAGGGAAGGGGTAAAGCCCCAAACCTCAGGTATGTGTGGGTGAGACTAGCCGAGAACCGGAGGGAGTGGGAGGGAGCCATTGACCACATCTGAGGGCGGCATCGCTGGGGGGCCCCTGCAGCTCAAGTCTGCAGGCCGGGGGAGGGGGGGGGGGTGTTAGCGGAGGGAGGAGGTTACTGACTGCTCCCTCTGCTGCGGTCTTGCTTCAAAGGCCTTCACCGCCACTCATATTCCTCATCGGGACAGCGGAGCAGGAAGAGGAGGAGGAGCAAGGAAAGAGAAGAGTTAATAGGCAGAAAATGGGTGACATGTGGTGGGGGGGGGCTATCAGACAGAGATAAGCATCTCGTTTTTATAAGGTCACATATCTCCGCTTCTTCCAAGGAAGGGCTGCAGTGCCTTAAGGAGCCACAGGGGCGAGGTAGCGAGGAGGGAAGGGAAGGGAGGGGGGCGAAAGAGAGGAAGCGGAGAAGACATCACAAAGAGAGAGACTGGACCCTCATACTGTTGCTGCAGCTGGCCCGACCGCAGCACAATGGGCCCGCGACTCCATCAAAACAAATCGAAAGCCCCAGTCTAAACAATGGGATCACTATATCGGCTCACATGGAATCAGAGCTTGAAGAGGGTAACCCCCCCACCCCCCCACACACACACACTCTTAGCATTCGCTCCTCTTTAAAGTGTCAAATAAGGTTACCCAGATAAGAACGTTGGCGTGAAAGATTTGTACTTTTGAGCTAAAACCACATATGCATACTTAAATTACATCACGTCTGACGTGCTGCCAGCCTCTGGAGGTCGACACACTGACAGGCTAATTTTCCTTCACAGAGACGGCTTTGTAGAGGTCAGGGGAATGAGGGAAAGGAGGGGGGGGGGGTGAACATTTCCGATTCCATTCCGGACCAAGAGAAACATTAGACAGGGCGTTGCTCTGATTTAATCCCAAATCTGTCTCCTTCATCCTCGACACATAACCATTTTTGTTTTTTTTGGTGATGTGGTACAGTTTTAAAAATATTTAAAAATATCCTCTCATCTCTTGAGAGCAGTTCGGAGTGAGACCCAAAGCTTTACTTTTTTTTCTTCTTCTTCTGTCGCCAATTATCCCGTGTCACTAATAGGGTGGGGTGTGGAGGCACTGGGCTGTGCCGCTGTGGCCTGGAGGCTCGGTGCCAAATTGAAAAAGAGTCAGGGGGAAGAAAAAAAAAAATGGCAGATGCTGAATCTTGCCTAATTGCAGCTGGGGTGTGTGTGTGTGTGCGTGTGTGTGGCTGGATGATACGATGCATGCATATTTGTGTGTGCGAGACAGAAATATGCAAAGACTGATGAGGGTCTGGGAGCGAGAAGATGAGCGCCGATGAATGAAAAGAGAGGAGAGGGAACGGAATGATGGATGGAGGCTGAAGGATAAGTGGCAGTCGAGTCAGAGTGGGTAACGCGGAACTCTGGAGGATAGGGATTTTCTTCTGGCCTTTTTCTTTATCCTCCATCCACTAACACACTCGCACGCTCCCCTCCCCTCCGCGCTCACCAAAGTCTTTGACAGCTAACTTCTGGCTGCACACGTCAAAGGGAGGAGAGCCAGGGAACAATTGATCCGAATAGAGGAGCATAAAGGGTGTCCCACTAAAAGAAAAAGCCTCAACGAAACTTTTGTGATTCAACTGTTTCTGGATCAGGACTTGGTTAGGGATGAATAATTGTAAAGGATCTTATTTAATGGTATATCCTGGATCATGTGCTTAGAACAGATCTCCACTCGCACCCTTACCAGAGCCTCAGCAGGATGAGTCAGGGGCACTTTTATGGCAGCTTGCAAGTGATTGCAACTCCACGGCCCTCGCCGGCCGGATTAAAAGGCCTCCTTTGTTAGGAGTGTCTCCCCCGTGTGAAAAAAAAAAAAGTGCAGTGGCTGAAACTAGGAGAACGCCTCCGGGGCACGTATGTGTCTCGGACAGATAACTATCTCAAAGAGTGTGAATCAGCGGGCTTAGTCAGACAAAAGGATAACAGCGCCAGAGGAAGCAGGAGAGGAGAGAAACTAAATAAAGAAGGGTGCAGGACGAGCGAGGGAAGGCGGCGGCAGCCTGTTCATTTCCAGGCAGGGTAAGAAGAAGGTGGGCCGAGGTGATGAGAGGAAGAGAGAGAGAGAGAGAGAGAGAGAAGCCCCCGTTTCACAATGTCAGCGTGGTGACTTTAAGGGGTGCCGTGCCCCGCTGTGGTGAGAGCCAGCTGCTTGACATGTTAAAGATGTAGAGAAGTAAAGTCATAAAACGCAGCTCCCGGTTCGCCTCACAGGCAGAAAGACTCATCATGACCCACACAATGTTAAAATGAACTCGCTTTAAGCCAATTTTCTCTTCGAAAAAGCCGCAAAAAAGCAAGACATTTTACTATCTCAGGCTCGACTGCACATGCGCTACAAATACAGATCATGGAGCAAATGATCGCCGCTATTTAATCAACACACACACAGAAAAAAAAAAATGTGTCATCAAATTTACCTTGTTAACAAACTGATTGTCAGATTTGTCTTGATGGGCGAGAGGTTGGGCCAATGAAAAGAAGCCGACAAGCGAGTTCATTTAAAGATGTTTTCAGTGTCGGCGCCAAAGTAACCTCAATCCAGCTCTTTGGGATCTGCATAAATTGGGGGCTCGGGGAGTTGTGGCAGGATCCTTGGTATTATGCATATTAGTTTAAGGCTGTCACTGAGAATCAGCGAGGGTGTCCGTCCCGCTGCGGCTCGGCGCTGCTAATTATTGGATCAGAGATAAAGTCCTTTTTAGAGCTCGCTCTCTTTGCGCTTTGAGAACCGACTGTGGCGAGAAGGGGGAAAATAAAAGAAAAGCAGTCCAATTTTGGGTTCAGACAGAGAGCTACTGGGTCAGGAATCAATCAAGTGGAAAACCTTTGTCTGCTTGGGCCGATTTCCACGTAAGACCAGATTTGTCACGTCTGCCTGGGTTTTTCCTGCCGCCGAAAGGAAGCGGAACAACAGGATGCTACCCGACTCGCTGGGAGGGGAGCGGAAGGGGAGGATTGAGGGCAAAAAGATCCACGGAGAGGCAAGAAGACTGACATATTTGAAACATCCACCTTTCTTTTAAAAAAAGTAATAAATAAAAAAAACAGGGCAGTTGACGTTTGGTGAGGATTGTACAAGTCATCTGAATCAATACACCTCAACATATCATTCATATGTAAAAAAAAAAAAAAAAGAAATAGCCCCCGGAGAGCTTTTTTGTCATGATGGCATTCTAGACACCCTGAAGCCCCAAATACCGTGAAATCTTATTAAGGTATAGCATCTCATTAAGTTCCCGCCAACCAAGATGTTCCCAGTCTGCCGCATAAAGATGCGGCGAGAGACAACAACTTTAAGTCCGTATGAGGCTGAGCCGACATCTTAGCTTCCACCAGAAAAAAAAAAGAAAGTAAAACTGTTTTCAGATGTAACGTTTAGTCAGTGTTCGGAAAAAACCCCAGGTGGACACGATGATTTATTGCTGGATGATGGAAGAAGACGAAGCCTTAAACTCCTGATACAGCAGCCGACCTTTCATCCAACCAGAGGCAAGAATAAAAACATCGAGGCGGTTCAGCATACATGCACATGCACGTTTGATTGGGCACAAACCGACACAGAGAGGGAGGAAAGCCAACGGCTATTGTGTCGAGGCCGTTGAACAAACTCCACGCACAAAGCGCAGTCCTTCTTCGGGCCTTAACGCCACTGACACAATGGCTATGGAGAGTTTAGGGTGGACCTTTTCAGGATTAGTCTGTGTGTGCATACTACTCAAGTTAGTGTTTAGCAGTTTGAAAAGACTTGACAAGTTTTGAACTGGTCATACAGGCAGGGGGGGTGGAGGGTTCGTCTTACCATTTCCTCAGATGTACGCCGTTTTCATTCTCTGGCCTGTACCTGCAGAAAATTGCATTTTAAAAAATAAATAAATTGAGCTATCTGGAAGCTAAACAAGGTCAGCAGAAAGAGAAAACTGGAGTGCAGCAGGCAAACAAATGGTGCAAAGCCCAGAATCGGTAGGTAGTCCTGCAGAATGGAACAGACTAATCCCAAAGTAGGTGTAGTATGTGATGACGGGACGGGAGAGGACGGAACAAATGGATGGATGGATACAAAAAAGAAGAAGCGCTATACTGCTTGTGCAGAATCAAACCATTCCCCTCAGGCCAAATGAGGATTCTTATTCGATCTCTACCATGGAGTGTTTTTTTTGGTCAATGCAACTCCCAACTTTAACACAACTCGAAGAGAAGGCGCGCTTACCGGGGGCCGTTTCCTGCATCTTCTCCCGCTTCCGCTTCTTCTTCTTCCCCTAAAAAATATACAGAGGAACACATAAAGTGTGGCTCCAGCACTCACGCTCACTAGACCACTCTGATATCCTGCTGCTGACTGCCATGTTCACTCATCCCCTGCTGGGCAACCAACGAGCATCCCTTGGACTCCGGGCTCAGCAAGCCAACTTGCCACGCTGAGAGGGGAAGTGTCCGGCATCGTTTTGAGGCCATTTTTTATTTGTTCAGATAGACGTGAGACTGTTTGCGACCGCTCTGTCCTGTGCCTCTCCCGCTTTTGAAGTTCCTCTAATGACCGATATTAACATGAAGTGCATTTAAAAAAAAAACGCTCGGCGTAATTCGGCTAGCCTGGCACGGTGACTGAGAAGAGCGCCACTCTGTTTCCAGCGTGGTGGTGGGAGTGTGTAAGGATTTATAGCTTATGCAAAATCCCCCCGGGGGGGGGGGGGGGGGGACGACGACTATAGGTATAGATAGCAGCGTAGAGTCGCTCTAGTCAAATATGAGCATCACTTTGGTTTCCTGCTGCAAAGTCTGCTAATCCACTTATTCATGAGCTAATCTGCCGCCGACTGCTGTGGCAGACAGGGGAAGAAGAGAGACCAAGTGAGAGTGGGTGAGAGGAACGATGGGAGGGGGGGTACATGGAAAAACTATGAATGCTGCACGCTCTCCATGCCAGTGCGTTACCTATTTTGGGTGTTTCCAGGCATGATGTGCTTGCACTCAGCTGAGGATGGGCCACAGAATGGCGCTCCAAGGAAAGCAACATTTGCTGGTAAGAAATGCTTTGCGTCAGACTTACCGCTTCCCCATATCTTTTTTTTTTCTTTGTATGCCAAATGTGAGAAATCCCTGTACTTCTGTCCTCCCTGTCAAACAGGTTCGAAGTCACGACGATGGAAGCAAAACAGGGACAGGGCTGACTGTCACTAAACTGATGTCATGCACCTTCAACTGTGCTGTGCCTCATCAGGAGCAAAAAAGGAAAAAAGTCCCCCCCCCCACCCCCCAAACCAACCCCACCCTCTCGGCGAGGCATTTTGGCAGCGGAGCAGTGGAGGCAGAAGGAGGAGGGATGCTGTCGCTGTCCGAGGGGAGGCAGATAAACACCGCAAAGCACTTTGGTGGTGGAGTGAATGTGAGTGCCGGAGCCACACTTTTAAGAAAGGCTGGTGCTCTCTCTCTCTCTCTCTCCCACACACACAGATTCATTCACGCCACACACTGAAAGACAGACCTGACAACTTTGAAGTGACACACACACACACACTGATGTACACCCAAACACAGTCTATATTTGCAGAGGTTGCTGCTGCTGGATGTTGGATGCGCGATCCTGCCTCCTCTACCTCGTTTAACAGATGCTTATTGCATCCAAAAGCTCCATGTTGATATGGAACATCAAAGGCGAGCATAACCATTACCAGGCAGTTTCCACTCGCTGCGATATTAACAATGTCCGGGACGCTACAATCCATTTTTGTGGAAATAAAAGAAAAGTGAATCAGAGTTATGAATTATTAGGTTGAAACAAAAGCTTCCGAACAGGAGCTTGTGCTGAGCTGACGAGTGCAAAGTGGTGTGTGTGTGTGTGTGTGTCGTGCAGCGCTGACAAAGACACAACATGAATCAACCAACATACACACACACGCACAGACGCACCTCTGCCAGTCTGTTCTGGTGATACTTACATAGTTGTCTCGAGCGGACCAGCCGGGATAGAGCTGCATGTGGAGCTGCCGTTCCTTGCGGGCTAGCTCATAATACTTAGCTTGCTCTTCCCGAGATAATGCATGCCACTGTTCAAGCACAAAAAAGGAGATTAAGTGGATAATAGCAACCAGTCAATTACTGGCATGCAAGTTGCATGTTCCCCTGCATGAAGAAGTTATGAAACTGGTGCTTTGATTAAACAAAAATGCTTTGGTGGGGGGGGGGGGGGGGGGGGGGAATAAAAGAGAAGACAAAGCAAAAAGAGGGGGTGGGGGGGCACATGATGAAGAGATTAACATACAGAGAGTCAGAAAGGCAGAGAGAAGAGGAGGGAAAAAAAAGACTTTGATTTCATATCAAAATACTGGTTCCAATTTAGCAGAGCTTTTTATTCGAACTATGTCACTGAGCAATTACCCGACGCTGGCCACAAACTAAAGCTTTGCTGTGGCTCGCTGCCTCAACCGCCGGGCCTATTGGTTAAAGCTTTTAACACGGCTCGGCGGTTCCACTCCTTTCCCCAATCCTCAAAAGGAACACGTTTTGTCATTTCCATCCAGGCACATTTTATTAAAGACCAATTTGATGAAATGTCATGTTAGATAGGCAGCTGAGATGGGGAAGTAATTGGCTGGGGGGGCAATTAGAATGGCAAATAATTGCGCCTATAGTTCATAAAAGGCTGCATGTTAAAAGAGATAGAGATGCTGCTTTCTAAACCAACCGGGGCTGGGAGGCCGGTCCACGTAGCGTCTTTAGCGCCGCAGCGTAATCTGTGATTCCTCTGTGATCCGACCGCAATCAGGACGGCGGGCGCACCTACCCTTCGCCCCAGGATCTGATTGATGGCGGCGCTCTCCTTCAGTGTGCACTCGGCGACCACGTTTGCGCGCATCTCTTTCATGTAGAGCATGAAGGCGTTTAGCGGCTTCTTGATGTGCGGTCTTTTGGGCTCCTGCTCTTTTCTCTGTTCGTGCTGGGGTTTCCTGTAAAGACAAAAAATCACAACGCCGCAGAGGGAGGTAAAGCAGCGGGAGAAACGGAACCGTTGGGGAAATGAGAGGACGAAAGGTCAAAGGTGACGCAGGAAAGAAATGGCAATGGTGGCTGCGACGGCGTCAAAAGCAACCGGGGTCTGGATGCTCTCAGTCGATGGTGAGGCCATACATGCCCCCCCCCCCCCCCCCCGCGGGTTCATGAGCACTAATCTTGGACCTGTATCTATCCCTGGCTAAGCGTGTTATGCTCCCTGAGGCCACGTGAAGCATCGGCCTGTTATCAGAGTCCTCGCCACTTATCTGCTCACATCAAGGGAATGAGAAGGCTATGACATAAGTTATTTTTTTCTTCTCTTCTCATACTGTAGCACCGGAGACCACAAAATACCTGGAAGTATGTCATCTCAGAAAACCGCCGGGAGAGGTCGGAGTATGCAAACGCTTGAAAGAGATAGGATGCGTAGGTATTTGCAGGACTCACATGTGCATGATGTCCGTCTCGTGCAGAGGCTCGTGTTTGACCTGTGGGTTGACGATGGCCGGGTGGGGGATCCCTGTGGCGTGGGGACCTGGGGGGCCGGGCACCATGTGATGAGAAAACCTGTGAAAAGCGCAGACTTTGATTGATCGTGGAGGACGAAGGTGCCGGCGGCATGTCATCTGAGTTTAAGGGAAAAGCTTAACAAGCGCAAGAACAAACAGGAAGTAGATCTAAAAGATGATTTTAGCTTTTGCTCAAGTGTTTTTTTTTGTGTGTGTATTTTTATCTTTCCTGAAATAATTAAAATAGAAGTGCAGCAAAGCTTTAACGTCTCTGAGGGTTCATGTGGCCTCCAGAGAGCAGTCAGTGGAGAATTATAATAATATCCTGCCGGACGCAGTAAGCAAGACCACATGAAAATCTGCTCCTGCAAGAGTTACAAGACAAACGTAGAGGGCTGTGAAAAGATCACCCAAGTAGAAAAAAAGAAGACATTTACGTCTCAATTTTTTTATTTGTTTCGGCTTCCTTATTTTGTCAAGATTTACTGATCAATTGTACACTTCCTTTGTCCAAAGTCAGAATAAAATGGGGGGGAAAGTCAGGGAAAGTTCCCAAAACACAAAATAATTTAGGTTTTCAAATGGTCTGAGCAGAAAAGCAGGGGTAGACTGTCTAAGCTTAAACCGGTGCCTTATATCGCACTGTGTACGCCTAAAGCTCCATCATTTAAAAAAAACCATTGAGTTGATGGAGAAACAGAATGAAAGGCAGCACAGGAACGGGTCTGGGGTGCTGCTGCAGCCGTAGGCCGCCATTCCTCCGTTCTGTACACAAGCTGTGTCAGTGCAAGGAGACGGGACACCGATCGCGCCTTGTTTACGCGAATCAACTGTGCATTCCTTCGCATTTGGAGCGTCCCTGACTCACCATCCTAGCGGTGGAGTGATCTGGCCGACTCCTCCGGGAGAAAGGGAGTAGAAGTTGGCCATGTCTTGTCCAGGGTGCTGCCTCGGCATTCCTTGACAAACAACAATAGCACGCAACTGTTAGCTAAAGCATTAAGTATCATCAAAACAACGTTTGTTCTATGTACCGGTTAAAGCAGGTCAAAAGTGCAACACATTCAGCATAATGAACAAATTCACGCTCAGGCCAGTGAATATTAGCTTTATAAGGCGGCGGCAATATTTTTGATCCGGAGACGAGATAAGATTGGCATTCTTAAAAACCCATGTCGGGTTAAAAACGGCCTCAAACTGAGAATCCAGAATCCAATTGATGTCCTCCAAGGTTAGTGCGTTGCAGAGAGTAAGACGTCGTGGCAGTTTAAGCGTACCCCCCGCTCTCGCAAACTACGAGTCAAGGGCAGCGCCCGGCTTTAGCGCTCCTGTTGGTCACATTTTCCCCGCTTAGCTAGTCCTTCCAGTCTGTTTCATCGTCTCTAAGCTGTTAATTGAGGCTTCCGTCTTTGTGGCAGAGGCTGCTAGCGCTCCCCGTAGACAAGGGATTGACTTTTTACTGTCTGTGCATCTTCAGGACTAAGCTCCGCCGTCTCCACCTCGCCTGCCCCTGGTGGGTTTCAAGGTCGAGGTGCCCATTTTCCTGTAGCGAGACTTAGCTGAAAGACAGAGCTGTAAGACATTTTACTGGTCCAACCTACTTGTGCTTCATTAGAGAGCAGCGCAATAATAAGATTTAAAGTGCGTAGATGTCAGAGGAAGCTATTCCTAGGCGATCGAGCGTCATGTCGACATGTGTGTTCAAACACGTGCGCGCGCACACAAAGAAAAGAGGGAAAATGCCTGCAGATTAGCGCCGTTTTCTAATCCCTGCCAGACTTTTCCTCTCTGCCTCTATTTGTTCCTCTTCCCATTTCTCTCTCTCCAGGCTGTGGTCTAAAGGGGCCTCCCTCCTCAAGAGCAGCAGGGCGAGCGCGGGGGGGACGCTCATATCTCCGAAGCCAATGTTGCAAGGCCAGATCCATAGCTTGCACAGCGCTACCCCCTGCTCGCTAATCCACAATGTAACACTCCTGAGGGCAGAAGGGAAGGCGGTAAGGGGTGAGGCGGCGAGGAAGGAGGAGCCCTGTCATATTAACCTCGCCACTCACACACCCTTAAGGTGCCCAATTGCTCACTCCCCTTTTCACACTTTCCCTTTCAACGCAACTTCACGCTAGCATTTCCTCGCCCAAACAGCAACACTAACGTGATTCTTCTTGTGAAACCTGGAAACGATCTATATTTAAATTACCGTTCCCATGTTATGTTTAAATTTATTTCAACAAAACACACACACACAGAGAGACACACACACAGGGCCTTCCATCCCGCTTTGCAGCTCCGTGCATATTAGAGCTCATAATGAGAAAATCCATGATTGTTTTTCATAATTAACGAGCAGATCAAAGTCTGAGCCCACTAAGGAAGGACAGAGCAGCAATTGGTCGATACGAGAGAGAGAGAGAGACCGAAGCGTAGAGGGGGGGGGGGGGGGGGGGGCAGCAGCAAGAAAGAGAATAGGAGAGATTCGTTTTAAACATCTCCAGCTTAGCTCTACTGGTATACATGGACATGAATATGCCTAGGGAAATCATTTGCAGCTAATTCGGCAATTCGATCATTTGGACATGGATTTCTGTTGGGCTGCAAGTGCAAAGATCAAATAGAGTAAGAAAAAGAGCTCCGGGGGTCCTTTTCTGCTCCCCAGTGTTTGCCAGAAAGTCAGCAGTTCTCTACGGACAGGCAAGATGCACACCAGCAGCAAAACGGAGAGCATTACCTCACAAATTGTACTACATGACAACACATTTTTGAAATCAAACACTTGCATGTGCACGCAGTGTATTCATCGCTCGGTGTTTGTGTCAACACAACTGCTTCCTGCTCCTATTAGAAAATATTTAACAAATTGTGATGCATGATTCCTCTGACATATGTGGAGCACAGTTCCTTTACGCGTCCCGCTCCCTTCATCTCACCGTGCTGTGTACTCTTGCGCTCGCTTCCACATTGTTATTTATAGCTGGTCCCTCAGAACCTCCCAGAGTCATCTTCATCATCGCCTCCATCCTGACTGATCGCTCTCCTCCTTTTCAACTGGCAGCCGCAGGAGAAGAAAGCCAGGAAGAGAGAAAAGGTGTGGGAGCAAATTACGGCGGGGCCCCACGTCTTTACGCTTTTTTTTTTTTGAAGAGCTGCCAAAGACTCCAGCTGTGCGATGCTCGGGAGCTCGTCCTAACTGTCGAGATGCTCCTCTGCCGCTGTCAGAACGCCGGCTTGATGTTGCTACCGAGAGGCAAACGGTGAAGGGGAAGAGGAAAGAGGGCAGCAGAGCTCAGCCCGCCATCCCACGGGCTGCTTCAAATGAGTTCATGATCAGAGCTGATGGGAAGGATGACTTTGCTCTGACAGCGCTGGCAGACTGTTAGGTTGTCAAATTAACTCAAGGATGTCCTCCAACGTTCTCCGTCGAGCGATCGCGTGATATTTTGAATAAAATCTCACTTCAGTCTGCAACGCGTAAAGGCTGCAGAAATGAAATCTTGGCTGAAAACATATTATGACTTTTCCCGCAAGTGCAGTTGGCTTGATTCAACCTGACGGAGCAGTTGACCATCTCTCAGGTCCTATCACTCGCCTGTTTGCGACCCAGAAATGGGAGATGTAAAAAAGTAGCTAGTAGCCGATCGCAGGTAATTCACGCAGGCAGAAAACGGGCCAAAAAAAAATGTTTGAGAATGGAGTAACGGAGTGAGTTCCATAAGCTCCTTATCCTCTGTGCAGACAAAGAGATCAACAGCCATACGACGGGAACAATAAATGACTGCGACACTGATCGGTATCATGCTGTGGTTGTTTGGTTCGAAAGATTAAAGAAAGGGCTAAAGAGCTTTTTAAGTTGGAGAATAAGAGATTGCTTGTGACTGATCGGTAAAGATATGAAGCCTGAGTGGAGGTATCAGAATCTTCAGGTGAAAAACAAAATGCATGGAGCACCAATTAGTAGTTCTTGCTTTTCTCAGCCCAGAGGTTCAGACCATTCTAGTGCATTTGAAACACGTTTCTCACTCCTTTGAATCGTAACACAAATGGATTGAAAAGAGCATCTTCACTATTTTAGGAATAAAGGATCAGACGCAAAGTTGTTTTTGTGCAAACTCCTGCCCGACAGCGAGTTTTAAACTCGCGCTTTGAGTGATGAGCTTGTTCTCCGTTTACCTTTGTTGTTTGCATCCTGGGGGTGATGACCGGAATGGGATCCCGGGGCGAAGTGCTCGTCGCTGTACGTGATCAGCGGGGTGAGAGGGTGGACTGCATGGGATGGCTGCACAACAGGGACTTTGTTGGACTGTGGAGGAGGAGGGGAAACACATGAAGATATAAAAACAATCTGAAAGAGTGATGACATTGGCTTCATGTGCAGTATGGCCCTGTTCCTAACAACGCGATCTGGGGGGGGATGGCTCAAAAGACATGGGTGGTCTGCTTCTTTATGAGTTAACGAATAAAGTAACAAAAGAAACATTTCTAAAATTTCTTCTTTTAATTTAGTAGCTTGAGCAACTTTCAGCCTAGGTCAGCAGGACTGGAAAAAAAAAACAACATTCCCTGAGGGATAGAGGAAAAACAAGTCAAAGAGGTGCAGGAGAGTGCTTGAGACAGCAAAAGAGAGTGAGACAGCAAACTGAGCAGGAGCGTATGGGAGTGAACCGGCGATGGAGCAGAGAGAGGAGAGAGATTTGCTGGGCAGAGTTAGAGCACAGGTCTTAGGCGGCAGATCAAAGGCAGTCATTAGCTGGTGAATAAGGGGAGTTCATTACAGAGCAAGAGCCCGGGGGGGGGGGTGGGGGGTGGGGGGGGGATACGAGGGATGGGGGAGAAAGAGAAGGGGGGGTTGGCAACGGCGTCATAATGTGAGTGAGACAGATGTCTACAGCGGTACTCAATGCAGGGGAACTCACGCCAGTGGTGACCTGGCCACAGACCCCCCCCCCCCCACAACCGTGGCTGACTCAGACAGCCCTGCCTCACCATACATGAAGTAGACTGAGCCTGACCCAAAAAGAGCCCCCCCCCCCCGCCGCCCAGCCCCTGGCCGGCGGCGCTTTACGTGCTTCGGCAGCACATAACACATGGTAATACTTAGCAACACTTAAACTCCACTATTCACAATCTGAGCTGGAGTCAAAGTCGTGCCGCCGCTGGATGAAAAAAAAAAAAGGCAGAATAGTCATCTGTCCTTTACGGACGCTGGCGCTGTCAGGTGGTCGCCGGGGCGACGTTCCTGCAGTTCGTGCTAAGGCCCTCCTTGCCCACACACACACACACACACATCCACACAAAACCTCTTGGACACAATGGCAGCCAGAATGTCTGCATTTCCCCAAACCTCTTGCAGACTGGCACCGGTATCAACTTAAGACCCCCCCCCACCCCCACCCCCACCCCCTCTCTCTCTCTCCACACCTTCTGGGAATGTCCTGACCAAAACCTCAAAGGCTTTGTGCGGCGTTCGTTTGTGCATTGTGTGTGTTCGACGAAAGTCTCATACACTCGAGCACATGATGCGCCATTGACATCGGACCCCCCCCCCCCCACACACCTCTTAATGTGGCACATAATCTGGCACATTCTACATTGTGGCATTCGAGTTTGCAAGCGCCACCTGATTCTGTGGAAGAAACTTCCCAAGCCACAAAGCAAAGGCTTTCCCATTAGCTCAGGTGAGTGTTGTTCTGTGACCCTGATAAACAGGAGTCAAAGGTGAGGGGAATAATCTGCCAGTGTGGGGGGGGACCTATTTGCGAGGCCTGCTAACCGCCAAAGGGGGGTTAACTAGCATTGGGGCGGCCAGAGAATGCCTCCACCAGGGGCAAAATGATAGCAGCCATATTATTTTACGCCTCTCCGCTCCCATTTGTTATGCTGTGGGAATGAGATAGGAACCGGCGGATTATCATTTTTAGCTGGAAGTCTTCTTCAACTTGTAGCAGGCAAAACAAAAGAAAAAGCAAGTTGGCTGTAAAAACTTGTTGACACACACATAAACTGTGATACTGCAAAAATAAAAATACACGAAATGTGAATGCTTACTTAGCTTAGCCAGAGGCTTCCACGGCTGAAGAAAGCCCTCTGTTGGGCTTTTTCCCCGTTCCAAATGTCAAATCCTATTTTTGTCAACTTCTTAATAACGGCCTCCATCACAAAACTAGACAGCAGACATTTATTAATTTTTTTATTCCTATAATATATCGCACAAATACAATAATGAGCAGCAGGAGTGTCGCAATGGAGGGTTGTTTTTATTGTAAAGGAAAGATAATAGGCTTAGGATCCTTCTATTCATACGTTTGAGGGAGAGAGAAAGAGGAGAGGCTATGAGGGTTGAAAGGAAAACGTTTTATTTGGAATGCCATACACCGGCTTGGCCGGCCCTCCTAAAACAACTTCTCAGATGTGGTTTTAAAGAGAAGTTCATTGTGCGGAACTGGAGCTGGCAGGGAGCCCTCCATGGAGGAGACACTCCAGTGTGTTTCAGCACAGGGAGCCAGCGATTTGGGCATGCCGTCTGAAAATGGAGGGGGGGGGGGGGGGGGCGTTTCATTTTTGTTTCTTTTCTTGTTTCTCTCTCTTTTTTTCACACTTAGGATTTTACCGACGTCACACCGGTTCCTCTGAGCTTGTATTCCGTCAGGTTCCACCGACATCCTGCCATGTTTTCCAAGCACGGGTGTGTGGTGTGTGTGTGTGTGTTCGCACGTGCCTATGTGATGTGTGCAATAAAGGTCCCTGAAATATTGCCTTTTTAGCATTCCCCCCCGTCACAGCATGGCTTTTGTACTCCTCTCAATTATTCCACTTCTGCAGAGCAGAGCGGAAAAAAGGGAAAGCGGGAAATTTTATAATAATCACTTCCCACTTCTGTAATTTATATGCAATGAGGACTCTTGGTGCCTGCAGCTACAATAAAGTGTGCGTGTGTTTCACAAACAGCTGGGGAGATGGCAGCTCAAGCGGTGGCTATGGATTCCTACGCTGCTCAATCATTTCACAAAACAAAGCACTTCTCACCCCCCCCAAAAAAACATAACCTCATCAACCCCACTGTTTTCTGCACTGTTATGGCGAGGAGTACCAGCACAAGTTTGTCATTCATTTATAGTAAATAGCCAAAAGGAGGGTGTGTCCCATTGATGACGCGTCACCCCGAGACCAGGCGTTCACTCTCAGGTGTGTTTGTGTTCACGTCATCGGTCCTCTTCCCAACCGACGTCGTCCTAGGGTGCTTAATAAAAATAAAAGAGACTGTTACCCCCCCTCTTATAAAAACCAGTGGAGACCAACCTGAGGAAGGTTGAATAAATAACCAATTACCATTTGCAGAGAGGGTTGAACTCCAGCAGCTTTGAGCGGAGTGAAAATGGAATGTTTTATTGGGAGGGTGGCCCGTTGGCCGGGGTGCTTAATGTAACGAAACCCAATTAATGGAGAAGAAAGCCGGGCCGCCAAGAAAGCGAAGGAGCGCCATGTGCCCGGGGTAATGAGACGAACCGGCGAAGCCAACCACAGGGACAGTAGGGAAGGAGGCTGCGAATAACAGGGAGAGCCAGCCATGGGGAGGGATTTACATCTGTTGAAGCCAGCAGAATTTCTCTTTCTCCGTCCTTTCAGTTCAATCGTAAATTCTGCAGCCCTCGTCGGCGTCCAAAAGTCAAGGAAAAGGGGAGACACCGATAGTACAAATGACAGAACAATAGAAAATAGCTTGAGCAGCACAGATGGGCCTCAGACAGTAGCAGATAGACAATGATACGCTTTCAATGGTTAAACTGCAGCGCTTGTTCATTATGCAAATAACGCACTCTAAATACGCACCACTAATACTGACAAGCAAACGGATAGCAATGCATAAGAGCGCAGAAGACGCTGCATAAATTCTTCCCACTAACCGCCAAGCAGCGCAGCTGAAGTAGACGAGTTGGATTAGCCACCATCCTGCAGTCGGCATGGAGAGCATGCGCTCGGAGCAAATCGATCCCGCTCGTGTAAAGACGATAATGCGTGTGAAATACGCCTGCCCCAGATGAAAAGACTTTACCCGCTTTTTTCGAATGTTCAACTCATAATGTCTGTGTCGCCAAGCTATTTGTTTTACCCCCAAAAAAGAGAGAGAAAAACGATGTAACATAAAAAAAAAAAGATCCATATGATTCCAAATCAACAAGAGTGAGTTCAGCGATGTCCAAGTTATTGTTTCATGTAAAATGCAATGTGATGCTGTGTTTGTAAGCGCAGGTGTAGATATTGGGCCTGAAATGCTTCTGTGCCTGGAGGATTGTCATCATGCTTGCATTATCCAAGCTCAGTGTGGAAGGAGGATGATCAGCGCTGAGTGGAGGATCCTCCACTGCTCTGTTTGCAGTGTGTGTGTGTGTGTGTGTGGCGAAGTTGAGGTGGGGGTTTGGTCGCTGCTCTGGCAGAGCCCTCGGCGAACTGCAGGATGTTCACCTTGCAGCGGGGCACAGGGCTCATTATCACAGCAGGACGTGGTCACATCAAAAGGACTGAGGAAAGGGCAAACATTCTGCTGAAGTGGCAGCGTCAGCAGGCCTGCAAGCACACAGGCAAACACGTACACAAAAGGCAGACCGCTCACACACACACACACACTCGAGCTCCCACCCACTCAGCATCTGCACCCCCCCCCCCCCCCGCGAAGACCACAGCTATTCTCTGTAGCGTCGTCACCCTCCGTGAAATCTACAGAGAAATGATAAGAGAAAATTCCAACAATATTTGGAATTTATAAGACATAAGTTCCGGTTGGAATGTGGACACTTTCACTGTGTCTCGCCGTCTTAAAATTAGAATCGTAACATTTTCAGCTGTGTCATATTGCCTCATTTACCTGATCAGTGATGTATTTCAAACCAGGACGAATGTTAATCTTGGGGCTTGAATTTAAACTTTAAGCCGACCACAACCAGAACGTGTTTGGAGCACTCGTTATTTCTCTTCCTGAATTTATCAACACCAGCGACTATTTATAGAAACCCTGCCGCTGCATTAACACACCGCATGATTTATCAATAGCAACCAGCTCCGGTGTGCAGAGTGGCTACTCAAAGGCCTTGAAAGATACACACAAATAAAATTGCAGCACAAGTTAACTTCACAATACTGAAGATGGAGAGAAAGAGCCGGAGAAAATGCGGCGCAGAATGGAGGAAAAGTGCTGATGAGTTGCCTTATGTGGGAGCTTCATAGATCCGTCGAACAAGAGCGGATTTGCCTGCTGCACCTAGATAGTGCCCCCCCCCCCCCCCCCCCCCCACCCACCCAGCCTTCGCCCAGGTATTCTGGGCATGAATGGCTGTCAGTTTGGATTTGGGAGCTCAGCGCTGAGGGGGAAACTAGAGTGGGGTCTTTGTGCATCTCTACCTGTGGAGATCAGAGCTGGAAACAGTTCATTTCCCCCACTAGCTCCAGTGCAACACTGCGCGTTTGCATCCCCAGTAAGGTAAACATTAGCATTGCGAGCTAACCAAGAAGAGCTGAATATAGGCAGGACGCAGCAGGCTGCAGTGGCACTGCCATGTTGGTGGGGAACGGCACACGCTGGGAAAATGTGGACGGGGCGGCGATTTGAACGAGAGCTGCTTCTGCCTGAGCTGTAGAGAGAACTGACCTAGTTTCCCTCTGACTTTCATTCACACAGACGAACGGGAAAACACATCGTGCAAGAATAGAATAAAACGTACAAATATCGATGGTTAAATGAAGCCTACACAATTGAGGACTCAAAGGAACAAAAACACATTTTTGTAAACGGCCTAAACGTATTTCATCAGTTACTAAATCATTTCACGTTTCAAGAATATCGTGTCACAAGAAAGCCCCACTGCCCCAGGTGTCCTTACACCTGTGCCCCGGTCTCGAGCTGAACTTTTGACCCCGACCCACGTGATGAATGCTCTTTTCACTTCGCCGAACAATACTACATGCGCACGTGCACATTTTACTTTTAAAATAAGCTTCTCCCATAATTGTGCAAGCATCCGCGGACAAAAGCTGCGTTTTCATTATGTTCCAAATTATATGACCGTTTTTGTCTGTGGTTCCAACGAGGCACGGTTCCTACTGCAAGCGCTTAGAAGAAGCATTCATGGCTGCAGATCACATTGCAGACCTTTCAGCTTACGGACCGTGCAACAATACCGGCCGCCCCACTGTTTGGGTGTGATTCTGCGTTTTAAGGGATTAACTGGTAAAGGCTACCGACAACATGCCTTTCAGCCTGGAATTAGTCATTAATCGAACCACACATTTTAGGGCTCCTTTCTAGCCGAGCGCACGCCCCGGTTAAGATCTGAATGAAAAGCACAAAGCTATTCAAATCTGATCCCCCCCCCCCCCCCTCCAAACAAATGGCCTTACTCTCATCCCCGCAGACGCTGGGAACACTTCAAGAACCTCTCCAAGGATCGGAACGGACGGTCACACGAACACTCCGCCTCATCAATTAGCTTTGTGGTAGGGTTTTGTGAGCTCTAATACAAACAAAACAATGACCCCATGTACAACATGGCGACGGACAATGTCTGCTTATCCCTTGATGCCGCTAAAGAAATGGAAAATAGTGCATTTCGAGCGCACAAAGGGACTCCTTAGGGTAGGGGCATATGGTTGCAGCCACACTATAGGGCACACTCATGCACCTGAGACTGCTAATCTGCATGATAAGATACAATGAACACAATATTTCAGGGTGGAGTTCAGCTCTGGGCTGTATCAGCGCATCGCTAACCTTCTACACACATTTTCAAATTAAATATTTGATAGTGATGTCAATATTTTTGGGGCTGCTCAGCTCAGATTCACCTCTTTATTTATTTAATCAGGAAGTCTCATGGAGATCAAGATCTCCTTTACAGGAAACATGTGAGTATAAAACATGCAAACACACACAATAACACTCCAGACAACGAAACACACAAAAATAGCAACTCTGGTGACAAGCGACGCGTGAAGAAAAAAGGCCTTCAAAGTCCTTCAGTGGGATGATAATTTTAGACTCCTAATTCTAGCAACTTTCACGATGACACTTTGACGTCTTCACGTCACAGTGCATTGTGTGATATCTTGTGCACAACGGAGCCTAAAAATAGGATGCACTCTTTAACTGTTAGAAGTTCAAACAATCCAACTGTGGATCCACTGATCCACCTTGAGACGAGTTCTATTCACGGCGTCTGCAATCATGCAGCTTTGCAAAAAACAAACACCGGAAGTTATGGCTCGGAAATCTTACCGACATCCAGCAGAGTACGGTAAACTTTTGTAATCCCAGAATTACAATTCCGGGGTGGGGGGGGGGGGGGTAATGGCCTCTTTTCTATAGCGGGTGGATTTCAAATAAAATTAAGCACAGTCTTTGTCTCTGCATCATTGCACCAACATGTAGGGAGTGTCACTTTACGATGGAAAAACCTACACTGATTTGTAATGACGTGATGGGGGGGGGGGGCAGTGAGGGCAGATGTCTCCCACATCTTTCATCTCAAAAGATAAGGATACAGTGGGGGTGGATTGATGTGATGTTTTAGATGCATTCTTTGATGACGGGCAGCTCAAAGTGGAGGAGGCCTCTATGATGTCTCTCCATCGGAGGACATGAAAAGCGTCACCTGCCCCCCAAACCTCTCCCCCCCGAGCCGAGGGTTATGGCCGCGAGTGGATTTGAGGGCTCCTGCCGAGCCGGACGGTGGCTCTATTGATGCCACATAATCCATTCAGCGTGACCTTTATATTTTTTAGTAAGCTCCCACTTCCCTGTCAGCCTGCCTTGTTAAATTATTACAAACATCAAGGTCCTGATCAGCTACATTCTATCATAAAAGGATAGTATGTCTAATTTATTCAACGACTACCTCACATACGGAGAATAAGTGCCTTCCATCACCGAGCGGAGCAGTTCCGATAATCAAAAGAAACACGAAGCACAAGAAGAAGCTCCATCAGATGAACAAACACGTTCTTACTAGATATCTTTGTGGGTTTCATCATCCCGCATCAAGTGACTGCGGAGGGGGGGGGGGGGGAAATAAACACAAAGCCTTGTTCTCATCCCTGCGACATCAGTGCTCAGAGCACGGGGGAAGAAGGAAAAGCTCATACTAATTACCATTAAAGTGAACCTGGGAATTTTCTCTCTGCCCTTCCACCCGAACTCCAATTAATCATTTCTAAAATCCCGCACGAAAATATCACAGGTTTAACAAAAGATTTATATATATAATCATAGAATAAATAATCTCATAATGTACGCTAGGTGGTATTCGTCTTGAGAATGCAACTCCTACCACGTTGAACATTTGCCTAAACTCGAAGCAAGCATAATTGGGATAAAGCTCCTCAGTGAGCCGCATAAAAAAAAAGGCAGAAGGGTGTAAATTGTTACACGGCTGTATATCAAGACACCAAAACAGTTGCACAGATCAGACGGAGTGCGGCGGCGGCGGCGGGGAGAGCGCCATTCATCTCTGCTGTTTTCCTCTGCGACTCGAGGCCACTGCGTTTTTCTCCAGCCATAGTAAATTGGGCGCCTGGGGGGGGGCAGCAGCCTTGGCCAAGCGTGCATTTCGGAGTTGACTGTGGAGGGTATGAGGGATAGAGATATGGCACTGGAGTGTGTTTGTGTGTGGGGGGGGGGGGGGCTGAAAGGGTAGTGGAGGTGACATTACGCACATGTTTTAACACAAAAGGGGTCCCAGCTCGTTAGCACACCAACTAGCCGGCTCCATGGCAATCAGCTCTTGTCATTCTTTCTTTTCTCTCTATCCACCTAGTCATAAATACGGCGACATCTGCAAGTGTAATCACTCCATTGTGCCCTGATTTTCTGCTCTGCTGGACAGCAGCATGGCTGCCTGCTTTTCAGCACCTCTCCCTGTCCTCGCCCCACCCCCCCCCACCCCCCTCCATCCCCACTCCTTTCCCTCAAGTGCCCTCGCCTGTTCCATGGCTACTCCTGCGCTGGTGAGTCCCGCCGTGTCTCACAGATTAGAGCTCCGGTCACTCAGGTAACAAGAGTCACTAATCTGGTTGGGGTTGAATTACACATAATTGCCTCTGCACCGTGATTGATTTCAGCCCTGGAAAGGAAAAGACGAACCCCCCCCCCCTCCCCACACACACACACACACACACACAAACAACCCCACCTCCCTCCCTGCCTGCCTCTCTCCAGCGTTCATGAGCGGCAGCCAAGACTCTCCATCTAGTAGGAGGCAGGAGGCTTTGAACAGATCAAAGCCAAGGCCGGGAGCAGTTGTGCGCCCTGGGAATACGGGAGAGAGGCTCTCTGCTCCTCAGCCCTATTTTCTAGCGTCATGTCGGATTGCAGCTGTATTGCATTTCTCCAGTTTTCTTAATGCTCTTGGTTTTGACTTTGACATCACTGATCCCCCCCCCCCCCCCCCCCCCCCACACCCGCTCCTCGGTTTCTTCAAAAACAAGAGGAGGGTGGGGGTTTAAGAGCAAGAGAGGGGGGGGGGAGAGAAGGAAGGAAAGAAAAGAGAAGTGGTAAAGAGATCTCCAGACTGATTTGTATTTTCACAACTCCATAATTGGCCGGTTCAAAGGAGAGTGAGGGGAGAATGCAGCATTTGTTTTCAATTCCGCAGCCAATATGAAAGGAGCGACAAACTTTTTATGGGTTTCCTAAAAAATTAAAGACAGACTTTTTTCACAGTCAAAGGACAGGGTGCTTTTTTTTTTTTTACGGCTGAGACCACACAAAATGAACTGATAGCAAAGCCCTCCTCTTTGTCCTCCCACACAAAGCTCGATGGCGTGGCGCAGCTCTCGCATGTGCGTGCCTGTCGAAAACACACATTTGGTGCGCGCGCTGGAAACTGTCGGGCGAGGGGGAAAGCAGTTTGATGTTTAACGCAAAAAAAATAAAAACACAAAAGAGGCATGAAGAAAGAACGCGAGAGCCATAGCCATCTATTCATTTAACAGCTTGGCTAATAAAGCCTGGTGGCAAGAAGGCACCCTTTGTACTGCAACTATGCAAGGCCCTGCACCAGCCTCCTACACTGAGGACCATTAATATTTCAGCACTGTCAGATGCACATTGCACGCAAGCATCTTTAGCACACTCACACCCACAGCAGAAAAGAAATAATGAGCTACTGAAAAAATATGAAACAGCAAAGAGACGGCGGGAGGGCGAGAGGACGTTAGACACTGACCAACTTCATAGAACAGAGGGGCTATTGATCATAGATCTGTTTCTTAGCCGCACAAAGTGAGGGCTGTTTGGGCTCCTCTGAAGTCTGGACACAGTCATGAGGATTTGCACCCATGTTCACTGCCGTGCTCCTATTGTTCCCCGTGCTGCTGTTTGCTAGCTGGAACACTGCTCGCCTGTTGGACAGAAGTCAATAAAGCTATTCATGTTTTTTTTTTTTTACTATGTTTAAGTGTGTATCAGTGAGGAACTGTGGTCAACTTTTAGGGACACGGCGACCCAAAAAAGACCGACCCCGATGGATTAAGGATGATGTAAGAACGCATTCAAGGTATTTAAAAAAATTACAAACGACTATAAAATTGTTTGGGAGGTTGATTTGTAAAGGTATGAAAGGATAATAAGTTCCTGAATTCCAACAAGAACATCTTGACTTCCTTAACCTCTTGCACCAAAAAGAAAAAAAACCATGCAGACATACCACCCTGCAGTCTCCGATTCTGATCCACCCTGACAGGAAGTCCACACCCAGGCCATTCAAAACAGAATTGGGCACCAGGGCCAGCATTTTTTCAGGGCCTCCACTGACCCCTAGAGATCAGTGGCAGGCAGCTGGTGAAGATTGAGGTCCTCGGAGCAGGTGCTGCTGGCTCCAGCCGTGGAGCCCTGACTGGCTGGCTCCAGGCAGCACAGCTTGATTGGTTAAGCTTCATCCAATTCAGTGGGAGGATGGGGAGCGGAGAAAGTGTCATCATCCAGGAGTGCTTCGCTTTGAGCGCTAACACGTGCCCAAAATAAACATCAACCGGGGTTAAGTGCGCGCTCGCAAGCGCGCGTTTTCAGCACTTAATGATTTTCATGACTTCATGGGTGCCGATTTGATTTATTTTTTCTTCCATAAAATTAGTTTTCAGAATAACAGGGGGGCGGGGGGGGCAGGGGGATGCATGAGCACAGAAATGCAGCTAGCTTTTTAACACTCACACCACCCAGAAAAATAACGCTCAAAACGTCCCCATCCCGGTAAGCAGGCAGTTGCTCTGCTGTGCTCCATTTAGCAAGATGAAACACGCTGATAAGGTGATTGCAGCCACATGGCATCATTAGCGCCGTGCATATGGAGCGAATGTGTCAGCCGGCATCACCATACAGCGAGAGGACGAGAGCAAACCTTGGCGTTAATGGTGCTGTTTCTAAAATACCACAACCCGGCAGCACTACAAAGAGTCTGCAACGGCGAGTATTTCTTCTGTGTGAGGTCTCTGGCGCTGTCCTTCATATGTACGCCCATATTTCACCGTGGATGGTGCTGCACGGCAGATGACATCAATGTCAGGCCGTCTCTTTGATATGCACGATGCTGCTTGGAGAAAATTAATGATCTGGTTGCTACAGCCTAAAATGAGGCAATTACAGCCTGTCTTTGGACTGCCGCTATTTTTTCAGACTAAAATATACAGAATTGATGCTGCACTAATGGTTTTATTATAGAAAACGAAGCCAACTGACAGTGGGAAAATGTGCGATCCAGCTATTTAGGACTAAATGCTCCACACAGCCGCGCTAAACTTCACACATCGTGTTCAAAAAAGAAAAAAGAAAATACCGTACACACGGTACTTTAAGCTGCCATCGACAATATGATGTGTGCAACATGGAGAGCTGCCAGTAAATGTACGGTTCTCTCTAACAGGGATCTTCCACGGTAGTGCTGGGGGGGGCATGAGCTCGGGACACACATGGCACCGAGGGACACCAGAGCGGTCCTACCAAATCCCGTTAGGTAAGCCTGGGTTAGTGATTCCACGCTGCGAGACACTGGCTAGCAGATCTGTCACGTTCCCACCACATCAAAGGAAAGTACAGCGCTGCAACCCCCTCCACACACCCGCCCTTTCTCGCCACAAGGATCTGCAATTGAGGGTCCAATGGGGGGGGGGGGGGAGCATACCCTACCCCCACCACCACAACGGCAGCAGCGCAACTTGGCTCGAAAGAAAACAAAAATCTGTGTTTTTATTCTTTCCTCTCCTCAAGCTGTTGCACAGGCCATGGTGCCGTTCTGACACAGCTGGAGATCAGCAACACGTCTTCACAGGACAGGTAGGAAAAAGGCCTCCAACGTTATCTCATGAGCTCAGAGGTCGTAGGATTTCTTTAAACCCGCAGAGGAGCCTATAAAACATGGGATTTTTGTGATTTTAACAAAAAAAAGGGAAACAGCAACATGCACTGGTAATAACTCAGAACATATTCATGCGCTGATCGGTCGGTTAAAATCCTAAATTGAGTCGAGGAGCAAAGACGCATTATCTCAGATACTTGGCCAAGACAAACAATCAAGAACCCACGGAAGCCAGAAGACGCACAATTCTCTTCCATAGTCACAATATTCTCCTCAGTTTCACACACCGAAAGGCCAAAGCTTATAACAGCACAGAGTATGAATCACAACAAGCACCAAGCGTGCTTCGTGTTATCTCGTGCATCTGGAAAGGCTTTTGTCGGCTGCCACGAATGTAACATTAACCCCCGATCGCTGTTACATCTGCATGAGAGATGACAGCAAAGACTATTTTCCAAAGTTACAAGCCCTTGTAGGAAAGATTAAACCTTCTTATGTCCCGCTATAACAGAACTAAATGAATGCATTTGGTTTCTGCAGCTGAGCAGCTTGCAGTTGCAAAACTGATACACATAAGCACAAGTGCAACCGTCTGCAGCCCAAATTCAACGAGCACAAAACACAGAACTCTCCACCACGGGTCCATTTCTCTGAAGGAAGACTGTTGGATGTAAATTTAGCATGTCCATAAAAGCAATTCCTCATTAGCGCACAAGGAAAAAGTTCAATTTCAAGAGCTAAATAAAATGCTTAGAATTCCAAAGATATTAAAAAGGCACCTCTCTGTTACATGGGAGGTGGTAAATACACAGATTTGAGTCACGGCCCAGTAAACTTGGAACCATGGAAAAGAGAAACCAGAAATAAAATCCCAAAATCAGCACAAAAAAAAAGCACTGATTCACTACTTGGTTGTTCTGTGCAGGAAGCGTTTGGTTAATTTTTCATAAAATGCTCTGGAAATGAAACATGATTGGACGGGCGGGTGGACGCAGGGTGGACAGAACCCATGATTTGTACCCCCCCTTTGCTACACTTCCTGCTCGGAATGCCCTAAAGACTTCCCAATCCGAAAAACAGCTATAGTCTACATAAACATCGGGGTATTCATAACCAAGCAGTGAACCTTTTGAAGTGGCCGACATTGTTTAAAATCCACATGCAAATGCAACTGAGCACCATTAGGCGTCTTGGCACAGATATCTTAGCTCTTGTGGCAGAGGAAACTTATAAAGCTGGAAGCCCTAAAATCTGCTGACAATCAGCTACTCCCAACAGCTCCATCACGACTGGACGGCATGTGCAGGAATGTCATGGTCAATGGAAATCAATCTAAACTACTGGGATTGGGGGGGGGGGGGGGCAGCAGTGGAGCTGGGGATGGAAGAGAATGAAAGAGAGAATGAGCCTTTGATGTCGGTGAAAACTGATCCCAGGCCTGCAGATACTGCGGCTGCGGTGGCCAGCAGCAGAGGCAAGCGAGCTGACATCAGTGAGAGAGCCAGAGGGACTCCGTGTTCCGTGAGCCTTCCACCAAGACTCGTCTCTTTTTTTTATTGGATAAGTGAGAGAAACGTATATAAAATGACTACCGTTTTATTGAAGACAGGGCGAGGTGGAAAATTGGGGCGGAAAAAAATAAAAGAGCAGCCATGACAAATGAAATGAAAGCAGGGCTTTAAAAGTTTTGGCAGCAAGTGCCTCGCCTAATTCATTTGCAGTGATTGGTGATTTCCTCTCGTAGAGTCAGCGGCTCCCCATGCAGGCCTTTGTGAAATGCTGGAATAATTCATAAAACCAGCCAGGAAGAGAATTTGGGAAAAACAATGCTTCCCAGATTTCCCGAACTGCTCTATGAGTGAACTGAAGAGGGATGAATCACGCGCGTAAATAAGTATAATGTTTTCTCCGCAATGTCGTATACCCTCTGCGACTTTTGGCAGAGGTGGAGCAATGCAATTTTAACATCATTCCGTGGTAGAGTTGCGTGTGAATCGTGCTCCTTTAGACGCAGCATGTGGCATCTGCCCCCCCGACAATCAAATCCGCCTCTGAAAAAGCTGCTCTTGTGACACAGAACTCCCATTTCACAACGTCACTGCTTTAAAAAGGAGCACATGTGTGCACTGCTGAAGCACAAACAGCCCCCAGAGCCTCTGGTTCCCCTGCTCTATATGAGTGTGTGTGTGTGTGTGTGTGTGTGAGCCCTGTATGGAAGAGCCACAACAGAACCCAAATGAGTTTTCTTCCCAAGTGTGGTGCAGCCAAATCGACAATACAGGATTAGCGTGGACAGCTGCTGGTACTCCCTCCCCTTTTTTTCTAAAGTCTGTCTTGAGAGGAGAAATTTGCAAACGGGACAGACACAGGAAGCCGCCAGAGAAAAACCTGCAGCTGGCCTGAAATTAATACTGCTGCAGGAACTATATCTGCAGCAGCGCACGCTGCCTCTGGACGGGACTGTAAACGCCCCTGCAGGGCAGCCTCGGGCACGGCGTGCTGCCTTCAGAGGGCTTCCTTGGGCCGGGCGGACATGCGTCATTTGCGTTTAACTCGTGCTAATCTTCTGGGAAGCATTGTTGGGATTCGGTGCTCAAAGGGTCAAAAGTGGTCATAGAGATGATGAGGAAGGAGAAAAGACAGTTCATGACAATTCATTCAACAGACTGGAAGCACTTTCATTTTGGTTTTTATCTGCATCATATTGCAGGAACTTTAAGCATGTTAGTAAAAAAAACAAAAAAAAAGCGTGTTTCATTCATTGATCATGTTTTACAGGTATTGTTTGCTGATGAAGTATTGATTTCCTACGTAGTATGAGAGTAAATTCAATGCAGCTGATTAAAGATTTCACGTCATGCTTATGAACATCCTTTTCTAAGAGAGGACAGTCCTACATCGTAATAATGTTATTTAGAATCATGTAGGGCTGCTAGTAAAGATTATTTTTGAAATAATTCAAATATGATTTTTTTTTTTAGAAATTGATTGTATGATCTGTAAAAGAAATTGTTAAATCAACGTTGATGTCATAAAAGTAATCACAGCTCACAGATATCTCAATATATCGCACCTATTTTTTTTATTAATCAGCAGTCCAAACCAAAAATATGGATTTTCAGTGACTGCAAATATTAAAATAGACACAAAATATTAGCTCAAAAAACAAATATTTGTTCTTTTTAATGTTCAGTAACAAAAAAAACTCACATCTCAAAATTCTGCATGATAAATCAGATCCATTATAAGCACCGCTAAATTAAATTATTTACATTTATAATAATTGATCCATATGGATCTTGTAGACGTTGGATAGTTTAGATCACTTTTGATAAGACCATAGAAGAAGAAGAAAGTTTGTTTAACCCGACCAGCCGCAACAGGAAGTAAAATCTAATTTACGAAAAACAAAAGCAGATGCATTTCGGCCTTTCAGCATCACTTTACCAACTTTTAACAAAAACAAAAACTTCAATAGCTAAAGAAAATATTTTTATCCAGGCGTACATAATGTTGAATCCAGAATCATTTATTTAGCATCCTTTCTTTACAAAATTCACACACATTTCAAAGTTTCATAAAAAAGTTGAGTACTGACCATTCTGGGCATGGGCGGCGAGAGGGAGCCGTTGTTCATGTAGGAAGAGTCGTTCATGTTGCTCATCATGATGTAGCCCGGGTAGTACGGATGGCCTTTACTGTACATGTCATGGAGTTTTACTGATAAAAAGAAAAGAGAGAACATTTACAGTGCGTTTGCAGAATCTTCACAGGAGTCAGATTCTACAATTTATGAGCTCCAAATCTATTTGGATTTGTCTTTACAGTGGAGCGATTAGCACATAAATCAATCAAACCTAATATTTTTTTACAATTCTGCTTGTGTTTCAGTCAATAAATCCGTAAATATAATAATTAGTCAAGAAATCAAGAACTCAAAGTGCGCCTCCCTGTTTTGATGGCGTAATGATATCACTGTTGATGGCTTTAACCCATGCCCTATTTTGCGGCGGCCTTTTGTTTGTGCCCTTTCTCCCTGTCTGGAGAGGAGGGCCGTATTATGTAGAGCAACAATGGAGCCCCTCTGTGCCAATTAGCACCAATTAGAAGAACATACAGACTGTGTCAAAATAGGAGACGCCCCAACTGTTCCTCTGCGCCTTTGACCTGAGAGGGGGGGGGGGGAGTTTTGCACAAGAGGCCATCACTTCGACTTGTGAGCTGCGTAATAAGGCCGGGGCGGGGGGTGTTGGGTTGTGGCGTGTTGCCTTTTGGCAACACGGATCTTGACGAAAGCCAGTGTTTGGTTTGAAGGGGATCCTATTCAGGAGTGAAAGGGGAACAAAGAGGAGCAACGCTCCTCCTCAAAACCACAACGGTGACCTGCTTCCAGGGAGGTCAGACGACGACGGCGAGAGAGCAATGAGCCCTGAGCGGGAATCAACATGCTGTATGTGTCAGCGCAGCCTGGGGGGGTATGTGGGAAACAGCTCATTGGATATCAAGAAACACAATAAATGCTAGCCTGAATTCACTTTAATGGCAGGCTTTTACTACAGAGCTCATCCCCGCGTGCGGTAATTTGTCTTTCCATTGGAATATCCTTTGTTTTCCCACCAGCGCAGGCGCCCTCATCTACGAGGGAGGCGCCAGGTAGCGGTGTCCTTGAAGGTATCGCATGTCCTGACAAGACTTAAAGAGATTATCTGTCTGAGAGCAGCAGAAACTGGGGGCTCTGATAAGAATAGGAGCAAACAGTGCAGGGGTGTGACCGATCACTTCTTGATGGGGTGAAAGGGGGATGGCACTCTCCCCCCCCCCCCCACACCCCCACACCCCCACTCCAAACCCAACTTCTCAAGCTTTCAGCAAGAAATGCTGAAAATCGGCTGCTTCATGGAGGCATGCAGATTTAACACGCTCTCGCTCCAGGCTATGTCACTTACCATCCTCCGGATGCAGGTCTCTTAGTTTGTCATGATATAGATCGTGTGGTATTTGGGACTGTGTCGCTGCCTGTGACAAAAACAAACGAGTAAAAAAGGAGAGAAATAAGATGGATAAACAGATAGAATGCAGATGCGCACGTGTACACATCCTGATGCGCTCAAACAAATGCTACTAGGACAAATCCTGTCCATTTTCTATGCTTGTCACCAAAATAATATTAAGCATGAACACACACACACACACACACACACACACACAGAGAGAGAGAGAGAGAGCGAGAATAACCTTCAAACCAACCACTTAATTAAGCTTCATGTCCTTAAGGATCTTACAAATTAACTTGTTTTCAATACCATGTAGGTCCGCTCTCTCGTTTTCATCTCTCTATTCAGGCCTTCTTATAAATAGAGTGCATTTATGCTGTGAAATAAAAGCACATATATGCAAAATTAAATAGGGATATATCATCCCAGAAAAAGAGAACTTGGTGATGACAATTTTTGTTTAAAAAAAAAATATCTGCCCTTCTTGAATACATTTCCTAGGGATATATCATCCCAGAAAAAGAGAACTTGGTGATGACAATTTTTGTTTAAAAAAAATATATCTGCCCTTCTTGAATACATTTCCTTTCCCATTTCAAATCAGGATTGGGAAGAGGACCTCGTTTTGGAGTTCACACCCCTTAGGATGGCTGCACTGGATTCTTAATTAACATGCAGCCTTCGTCTCGTTCGTCTCTAGGACATTTGGTGGTAAATGTGAACAGTCTCCTTCAGGATGTGCCCAAAATGTTATTAAGACTGCAGAGCTAATGACAAAAACTGCCGTCTAACTTGGTGATGGGAGATGCATAGCCTGCGTCTTGATCCCACAGTGTGGGTAGCGGGATGCAGAGAAAAATTAGAAACACATTTAAACGGTTTCAAGCCTTGTGTTCATTTAAATTATATACATTTTTCCTAGTGTGTAATATAACGCACCAAACCAACAATCTAAAAGATTCCTCATTAAAAACTCCCGTTATAAGAATTGACATCCCAAATTAATTCAACACATTTGAATATTTTTTTCTCCAGGTGGATTCTTCTTGCCTGATTTTTAATCTGATAACTAACTAATGCAGAATATATCAACTGTGAATGTGTTTCGCTCCAAAGCATTGCAACCATAATTTATAGAACAGGCATTATAATAAAGAAATATGGGGATGACATTATAAACATATAAACAAACAAGTCTGGTGACAAAACAATCCAATTTTGTTTAGGTTATATATATTTCTCATCTCTGACCTTTGAAATGAATGAATCATCATTTCTTTCTGTTTGGGTTCCAGCCATGTGTGAGGGATTCGTGTACAGCTGCTAAGGTTTATATTCCAGCCATGCTAACACAGCTATTAGCCTACTTGTCATATAGGGGTCTCCCAAAGCCTCAGTTTTTATGTTTAAAAATTTATTTACCATGAATGTTTCTCCAAATTAAACAACAGATTAAAGAAATATAACTGGATGGCAACTGGGATTATGTTTCCAAAAAGGGTCTTCAATGTTAATGTTGATTTTTTTATTTTTTTATTTTTACATTTTGGCATTTTGAGGAGCAATTTATTTTCAAAAATGAACAAAGTGAAGAGATACTGCATGGTTAAATGAACCTGAACTCAGTTCTTATAGATTTTAAATACTGTATGTATAATTAGCACGATTAATATACATGATTAAAAAAAACTGAGGAGAACAGGATTTAATTTTGGGGCCTATATTTGTCAATTTTCTTCTGTTCTGCTCAATCCTTTAAAGTGAGGAAGTTCCAAAAGGTAAATAATAAACCAGGTAAAGTTTTTCTTTTTTTTTTTTATAAAGGCTGGGCCTCTCCATTTGTTACTGGACTTTCTTCCTCTTCCTCATCATCACTACTTGCAGGCTGTATTTACTCACATCGCGGGTGTTGCTGTTCGGGCTGCTCTCCGACTCGTGGACCAGAGATGACTTGATGTCTGCCAGGTCTCCCTCTTCCTCCGAGTGGCTGAGCTCGGCGAAGATCTGCTCCTTGTGCGGGTCTCCTTCGTCTTTGAACGGGATCATTTCGTCCGTGGCGCACAGCTCCGGGTCTCCGCCGCCTGATAGCTGTGGCATTTTGAGATTTCTTTTTTATTCTTATCTATGCGGCACTGTCCGAAACTACAGAGGAGAAAACTCCCACTGAAATCCCCGGAAAACGAGCGTGAGTCACCGGGATGAGGAGCGGCGTGCGCGCACGCTGGCCGGTGTGTGTGTTTTTTTTTTTAGTGAAGCAACAGGAGGAGCGTGGATGGTGTGTTTGCGTCCTTTTCGCGCACCACGCGTGTTTATTCTATAAAGTACCGACTTCTTGTGATGGAAAAGGCTCAGAATGAGAGTCCGGTGCGCGCCTCGATGTCATGAGGAAAACATCCACAAAAAAAAAAAGTGATGATGACGAACCACGAGTTTAAATCACATTGATCTTTTTTCAGTCAACACACACACACACGCACACACACACACGCACGCACTCTCTCTCGCTCTCACGCACAGACGCGAACGCATCCGACTGAGGGTATGGTCCAATAGGAAAACATAAAAAAGTGCATTTATAAAAAATAAAATAAAAAAAAAAGGGAAAGAATATTTCCTCGGTGGTCCAGAAGAGAAAAAAACCGCGATGTCCTTGGAATAAAAATAAAAAAATATTTAAAAAACTAGATAATCGTGCAACTTATTTGGAATTGCGTTAAGAGCTCAGTTAAAACGAGATAAGTAGAGTTTTCGTGCTTCACAAAAAATACATCCTCAAAGCTGATCGGATGATAAATGAGGAGGGATAAAAGGAAAAGGAATCATATAAACAGTCAGGAAAAAGCAGGCATGAAGGGAAAACGGCGCAGAATCAACTTCCCAGCGCTCCCGCACCGCTTCCACAGTGTAATGTAACCAGTGTGTGTGTGTGTGTGTGTGTGTGTGTGTGTGTGTGTGTGTGTGTGATGGTTCAAATAATCCCAGCAAATGAAGAAGGTGTGATTGAGGAGGAAGAAGAAATAGAAAGGCCAGGAAACAAAAAATGATTGTCATCCAAAAGGATCATACACGTAGAAAAAGTACAGAATATTCACTAAATATTTATTTCAGCAGTATTTTTCTATTTGAAAATAGGAATTGTGTCCCTGTTCTTACCCTTTTGTTTGCAAGATCAAGGATCTGTGGCAGTTTTTATGTGTGTTTTTACTCAGATGCATGAATGCGATGGTCTCTAATCAAATAACGGAGAAGGCCTGCGTGACCCCTGAACCTCCACCCCTAAATACTGAAAACCACCTCGTTGTCTTCTGAAAACATGCACGGATGTAAGAGGGATTATTCCCATTCAATTTTGGAAAAGACATACACACACACACACACACACACACGCACACAGAGATATCTTGAATACTGTAACACAATTTGGGGAACGAAGTTTTCCAGTTATTATATTGATTGTATTTATAATAGCATTTGTAAATAATTATGAATGAAAAATAAAGATCGGCATGCCTGGTGGGGGCGGGGCTGGTAAATTGATTCTTAAAATCGAAATACATGAAAAATACAAAATAAAAACATAAAATGTCAGTCAGCTTTCCGTGTCAGTCAGAGGTTGCGTGAGAATCAAAGTTGGGAAGGGGGGGGGCAGATCTTTATAAAGCGCGGAGGTGGGGTTAGCGGGGCGGAGCCGATGCTGCTTTTGATCTTGCGGCGGCTGGCTCTTTCATCCCCGACCCCCCCCCCCCCCCCCCCTTCCTCCTTCGTCTCTCCCGTCCTCCCCCCTTCTCTCTCCCTTGCCTTTGTATGACTAAATTTGGCCCGAGTGTGGAGCCCTGCCAACATTTCCACGTGTGCGTTCATCCCAGCTGAGAG